>NC_080172.1:88733427-89033427 GCF_950295315.1 Erinaceus europaeus
CTCTAAACACTGCAATCCCAAAGAACCAAGGATATAGGAAAGGATATAGGATTAAATGATTACTGGATGAATAAGTAGCACTACTTTTCAGATTTTTCTTCATCAACCCTTGAAGCTTATAGCAAAAGCCAAGCTAATTAATATAAAATAAATAAATGAATATTCCTATATAGGTCATGAATAAGATGAGAAGAATTACACCTACTCCCTATCTCACCAACAAAGACACATAAAAAAATTTAAAGGTAGATACACTGCTGGATTCTAGGTGTGTTTAACTAATTGGGAAAACACTGAATTTTGAGTAGATTCCCTCTGTCTGCCAAAGGCCACATTTTGTCACCCAAGAATAAGTTGTTAATATGAATTCAAGCTATGTGCTCAGAATCACTGCACTACCTTGCAGAAGAGACACAGAACATGGGGTTGATGTGATCTGTCTCCTTGACAGATGGACTGCAATTTAGCCTTCATATCCCCAAAGGGCTAGATCGTAGTGACATGCTAAAAGGGTAAAAAACTAGTTACGAAATAATCAATGTTCACTACTGCATGGTACCTTTAAAAGGTTGACACTATAATAAAATTAGGATGTCACTCTATTTTTGCAGTGAATGTAATCTTATTTACTTTTTAAGTCAACACATACACACAGGGCGGTAAGAGCAATCAGGTGCTGTACTTGTTAGTTCACTGATTAAATATGTTGTCACCTAACTGAACTAATTAAAGGAAATTGAAGTTGTTTGTGCATTAGCCAACACAGTATTAACTTTGTTAACTGAGAATTTGAGCTTGCTTACTCTTTTCCCTTTATTTTTTAGTTTCTTTTCTTTTTCTCCAGTGACTTGGTCCAGTTGTCATACCCTATAAGCACCTGCCTTGAGTCTTTGGGGTGTGCTATCGCTAATAACTATTCACCTGTTATGGCTTTCATTTTGGAAGAAATTCTAAATAAAAAGCACTAGAGAATTACAGAACCCAGAAATAGATTAATTAATAAACTTCTATTTTTGCATAACTGTTATGATATCTCCTCAGCCCAATAACTTCTATTTTTCTCCTTTGGGATGTTTATTTGTGAATGGACCCATGAATTTCAGCGAGTTTCTTAAGGAACAGTATTGAACAGTTAATCCTGAGGAATCAACCTAGGCCCTGAGAATTCTGAGATGCTGCCTCTTAACTTACCTGTCTGATAGTACTCTAACCAATGGTCTTGTCATTTCCTGTGTCCCTTTCCTATATTAAATGACTCCATAATCCAGCTGTTCTAGAATCCTTAATTTGATCTATTTGCTAAAGATGTCATAAGTTGTTTTATTTCAAAATTCTAGCTCTAAAAAATGTGTCTGTTACATTATTTATTCTTTATGTTATTGGAAAGGTAATTTTAGGGCTTCAGGAATTCAAAAACACTTTGAGTTGCTTCAAAGGAAAAGGCAGGGGGGAAAAACAAAGGAAGAACATTCTAGAACAGAAGTTGAACTATGAGATACAGGAGGTGGCATAGTGGTTTAGACCACTGGACTTGTACTTAAAAGTATAAAGTCAGGCATTCAATTCCTAGCAGCATATGTGCCAGAGTGATGCTCTAGTATGATCTCGCTCCCCCACACCCCGCTCGGTCTCTCTCAGTAGATAAAATAGGGAGTGGGCAGTAGCGGGTTAGGCGCACTTGGCACAAAACACAAGGACCCTCATGAGGATGCGGTTCAAGCCCCCAGCTCCTCACTAGCAGGGGAGTCTCTTCACAGGCGGTGAAGCAGGTCTGCAGGTGTCTATCTTTCTCTCCCCTTCTCTGTCTTCCCCTCCTCTCTCCATTTCTCTCTGTTCTATCCAACAACGATGACATCAATGGCAACAACGATAATAACTACAACAATAAGACAACAAGGGCAACAAAAGGGAAAATAAATAAATAAAGTTTAAAAATATTTTTAAATGATAATAAAGAAAGAAAATAAATAAAATAAAATACTTTAAAAATCTGAACTCATTGTTATAACAAACCACTTTTACCAAAGTAACTTTCACAAAGAATAAAGCAGCAGATAGCCTCTGCTTATATGACACTACTGCACTTTTTTTCAAAGCATTTTCACAAAGATTGTCTGATGGAAAGAACATAAGTGATCCTAGGGTGTTTCTAAAAGTTTCAAGCCAAAAAAGCTGTCAGTTTTAATTAAAGTAAAAATGCCCCAAAGAGAAACAAGCCAGTGCTAATCAAGCTGCCTGCAGGTTATCAAGAGAAAACTTTCCATTTAAATGGCTGATAATTCAACAATTTAAGTAATGCAATACCACTTCAAAGCAGGAATGAATGTAAGGGGATCAGCTGGAACCACTTTTAGCTAAGATTCATTGATTTAGTTTTCATACCACCACCACAAAAAATAAACCATACTTGTCCCTATTCCAACTGGTTGTTGACTTTTAACTTGTTGTATAGACCTTACAGATTTTTAGAAGTAGAGGAAAAATATGGAACCAAATAGGTGGGAGTGGACAGAATACTTAACGTATGTGGATTTTAAAATGTAAATAAATAAATATACATGCCTCATATTAAGTGGGAAAAAATGTAATCTAGGGGATTCTGGGAGCTGTGGCCATGGAGAAAGAGAAGAAAGTCTAGATTCATCCATAAATAACAAATATCTCCAACTACAACTTAACAAACCTCACCAACTACAGCTGATACATCTGCAAAATCACTGCAGCCTCAGGTGGATGCTCACATCTGCGGTTGGGGTGAAAGGGGTGTGGTGTGGAACTGGAACCAAACACACAGAGCTTAGTAACACCAGCAGAGTATGGCACCATATCCCCTCTAATGTGCAGCCAAGGTGTGCTGGCTAAGAGAGAGGAAAACCTATGAGCTTCAAATTCATGACCTTGAGGATGTTAGCCTACTGAACAAGAACACAGGATATTTCTGATGAAAAGCAGCCTGTTCTGTCACCAAACTAAGGCAATTCCCGACAGATGAATGTTAAATGGTAAATTAAGCCCTACATTTTTAAACATAGCAGCCGCTGAACAGCCACCCCCTGAGCCAGTTTAAGACTGAAATCATACAGAGAAAGTATATATAAATTCTACACAGCTCAAGGAAATAACAAGAAACATAACCTTAGGCCCCACCCCACACCACCCAGCGTATAAACAAATGGAAGCCCAGTAATCACAATGGCACCACCTACTGACCAGCACAATAAATGCGTAAAGAGAAGTACTGCAAAAACATTTTTCCCAATATGAAAAATACAGATAAACAGAATTGAAACAAAAGGACCCCCAAGGAATTACAGACATAGAGGAACTATTGGAGAAAGATTGCAGAAAACTCATTATGAGGACTCTCCAAGAATCTAAGCATAGAGTGGAGAATCATATTCAAGAGTTAAAAGAATGGTTAACTAAGAAGCTAGAAAATACACAAAAAGAACTTCAAATGGAGTTGACTAAGAAATTAGGAAATATAAAAGAAGAGCTTCAGTCAGAGTTCACTAAGCAGTTAGGAAACGTTAAAGAAGGACTCCAGACAGAATTGCAGAGCACGAAGGACATTGCGAGTACATGCAGTACAAGCTCAGTTAGAGGTTTAGTAAGTAGACTCATTCATGCAGCAGAAAGAGTATCTCACCTAGAAGATAGCATTAGCCCACTCATTTCTAATTTACAGATGAAGGAGAGGAAAGGTTTAAAAAGAATGAAGTGACTCTCTATGAAATTGCAAACACCATCGAAAAGTCAACTGTATTATTGATGGGAATTTATGAGGAAGAGGACAGAGTGAAAGGAACGGAGACCATATTCAGGGAAATTTTATCTGAGAATTTTCCTCACTGGGGCTATCCTTAGAACATATTTTCCCAAAAGGCAGAACATACACTCAGGTATGCAAAATGACCAACACCAAGCCATACCATTATAAAACTATCAAACCTCAATGATAAGAAAAAAAATTGGAGGCTTCTAGGAAAAAAAAAAAAAAAAGAAGTTACATACAAAGGTAGAGTCATCAGGTTTTCATCACTTCTTGTCACAAACCCTCATGGCAACTTGAGTGAAATAACATATTCAAAGTACTAAAAGAGAATTCCAGCCATGGGTCTTGTATCCCACAAAATGATCCTTTAAGTATGAGGGAGAAATAAAGGTATTATCAAATACCCCAAAACTAAAAGAATTTGCCATCATCAACTTCAACTTGAAAGAATTATTGAAAGGAGTCTCACAAGAAAAGAAGAAGCAATGAAATATGTATTCTGAGCAAGGTGAACAGCAGTATAATAGAACTAAAAACACAGTAAAAATAGGAAAGAACAATGAAACAGGAATGGGGAGGGAACCAATGTACAGAACAGTTCTATCAAATGTTAGTTAATCAAGACCAGCTTAAAGTAACTTTTTAAAATATCATGCTATCATTATTTGCAGATATGTTGTTATACCGAGAGGACCCCAAAAACTCTATCAAAAAAGTAGTGGAAATAATCAATAAATTCAGTTATGTAGCAGGTTACAAAATCAATACTCATAAATCTGTGGCACTTCTTTATACAAAAGAGCCAGAAGAAAGCTAACTGAGAGAAGTGATCTCATCATAACCAAACCCAAAGAGATAAAATACCTAGGAATAAATCTAACAAAGGAGATGAAAGACCTTTTCAATGACAATGATAAGACATCATTAAAAGAAATAGAGGGTGTTGCAAAGAAATGGAAGAACCTGTTCATAGATTGGAAGAATAATATCATTAAAATGGTAATCCTGCCAAAAATATCTATAGATTTAATGCAATCCCTATTAAAATAAAATAAAATAAAAGCAATAGTGGTTAAAACAGTGTGGTACTGGAAAAAAATGGACATATGGACCAATGGAACAGGATACAGAGCCCAGATCTAAAACTACACATGCATAGGCAGCTTATATATGACAAAAGGGCCAGAAAGGCCCTATTGGGAAAAGAAGGTCTCTTAAAAAATAGTGCTGAGAGGCCTGGACAGCCACATATGGAAAAATAAAACCAGACCACCAATTAACACTATATACAAAAAATTAGCTCAGATGGTTTAAAGATCTAAATTTTAGACCTTGAAACTATAAAAACCACAGGAGAAAAAATCATGTGGGCCTTTGTCTTGTCTGGGTCATCAAGATGCAGATGCTACCATGATGCCAACCAGACTTCCATGGGCAGACAATCCCACCAATGTGTCCTGGAGCCCCACTTCCCCAGAGCCCCAACCCACTAGGAAAAGAAAAAAGAAGAGACAGACAGGCTGGGAGTATGGATCTACCTGTCAACATCCATGTTCAGTGGAGAAGCAATTATAGAAGCCAGACGTTCCACCTTCTGCACCCCATAATGACCCTGGGTCCATACTCCCACAGGGTTTAAGAATAGAAAAGCTATCAGGGAAGGGGATGTAATACAGAGTTCTAGTGGTGGGAAATGTACCTCTCTTATCCTATGGTCTTGTCAATGTTTCCATTTTATAAATAAATAAATTAAAAAATGAAAGAACTAATAGGTGAACAAATTGGTGTCACATTTCATGACATTAACACGGTGTATTTGTAGACTTTACCCTATGGGCAAGAGAAACAAAAACAAGATTGAATAAATGGGACTATATCAAATAAAAAAACTTCTACACATCAAAATAAAATCCCTTAAAGTTAGACAGGAAACCTAGCAATTAGGAAAATATTTGCACACCACACTTCAGACAAGCAGTTGACATCAAACATCCGTAAAGAACTCATACAGCTTAACAAAGGGGGGGGACTATAACAAAGTGGTCAGAGATATGGATAAATAGTTCTCTAAAGAAGAGATACACATAGCCCACAAACATGTTCAGAATGCTCCAATTCACTCATCACCAGAGAAATACAAATTAAAACCACATTGAGACACCATTTCAAACCTGTGAGAATGACCTTTATCAACAAAACAGGAGAAGATAAGTATTGAAAGATGTGGAAAGAGAACTCTCTTACACTGGTGGTGAGAATGCAAACTCGTGCAGCCATGGAAAACAGTATGGAGAATCTTTAAACAAATACAAATGAATATACTTTATGAGCCAGCAATCCCACTCCTAGGCATTTATCCTAAAAAGATAATGCTAATTCAAAAGGACATACATACATATTCATAGCTGCATTATTAACAATAGCCAAAATAAGGAAGCCACCAAAATACCCTTAAACAGATGACTGGATAAAAAAGTTATGGGACATATAATCTGTGGAGTCCTACTCAGCAATAAAAGGTAATATTGTGTCCTTTAGGATAATATGGATGGCACCAGAGAAGATAATGCTTAGTGAAAAAATTAAGGATGCAGAGGACAACCACAGAATAGTTTCACTCATATGTGGAATATAGAGACTTGAACACAGGAACATAAAACAATAACAACAAAAGTCAACCCATATCCAAGACTTCAGAAAAACTATAGTGATTATTTTGGGTGGTTGGTGGAGAGGGGAGCACAAAGACCTTTGGTGGCAGGAATAACATGATATTATACTCCTACTAACTTAAAATATTATAAATCACTATTCATTCAATATGTCAGGCAGGAAATATAAATTTAATACTTCCAATACTTTAATTGCCTAGATCACAGCCCTGAGAAAATATATTGTCTTTAGCCTAAATATTTAATCTCAGATTTGAAAGATGATCAAATTCTAACATTGAGCTCAAATGCTTTAAGCAGCTCTAAAAATATATTTGAATATATGCATTTTAAATATCCAAGTTACCTACAACCTTAGGGTAGATAGATCAAAACTATTTGACCCTGTCAATATCTAAGATGCTGTTGTTAGTAAACATCCTTAAATGCCATAAAACATTAGTGATGTCAAGTATATTACAGTAAATCCTAACCATTGGATTTCAAAGAACAAGCTCCTAACAGTCTAGGTAATAATAATTATTCCTATTTTCAACTCCTTCTAAGACTACAAGTAAGTAGCTCTTTCCATTTTTGTTAAGATTCGTATGTTTCCTAGTTCTGAAACCTGTGCTCATACTTCTTGAAGGTTTTTTTTTTCTCTCTATCTCTGATACCTGTTCTCTGTTATACTGCCTCTGTTGACCTCAACTAAATCAATGCTTCCATACCATATTATGCCGCTACTGACTTGTTTCTGCAAATTTTCTCCAGAGATGTCAAGCCTGAGATGTCAAGCTTTCAGCTCCTCTAATCTCTTGAGATCTTTCCTAATACTTAATTCCATTTTAGATGCCACATTTTCTAACACAGTTACAGGTACTAGCTACAGACTGTGGCCTAGGGTACTAGGTACACATGTATATGTATCCCCAAGCAAGGGGCAATTACATATTTCAAAGTAAAAGTGTTTAATAGCCCTCCAAGATTAGAGCTAGACCTAATAGCCCTGACAGTTGAACGGCCTAATCATATATATATTTTTACTGAGGTTTAAACACACCCCTCTCCTACTCCTTACTTAACTTCCCTCAACCACTCTATCTACTCAACCAACTATACAAAAAAAGTAGTTAAGAAATATCTTTCCATCTTTTTTCATCTCTCCTGACAGAATATTATCATTACTGATAAGCTTCAGAAGAAACACTACACAACTGGCCAAGAGTTATACTGGCAAAAACAATATATCTTATAAAGGACAATTATCCCTATGACCTAGTTAGAGTCATCAATCAAGTAGATGCAGAAAAACTTGAGGCTAGCTGAGACCCCACTAGAATCCTAAGTCTGTTTTCTTCCTAACTTGAGGCCAGATCCCATAACCCTAACATTGGTTTAAATACAGCAAAGGACACTCAACACTTAAACAACTGGGAGAAAGCCCAAGATTGTTAGATAAAGAATTGACTACAAAAGCTGTATATGGGCACAAGACTGGCTCACTTAGTAATGATCTCTTTGTCCACTATTAGGCCATCCCTTCCCCCAGAGTCCTAGACAGTGAATCCTTCAGTTCCCCTGTAGATGATATAGGCCTAGACCTCTGAAAGATCCTTCATTCTACCATCACTGGTCACATCCATCAGGAAAGTCATTACAAGCCCTTGTGTAGGCTTCTTCAGGACTGTACCCTCACTATGAAATGGTAATGGTAGGGGTGCCAGATGGTGATGCACCTGGTTAAGTGCTCATATTACAGTGTGCCAAGGATCCAAGTTCAAACCCCTGGTCCCCACCTTCAGGGGAAAGCTTCATGAGTGGTGAAATAGAGCTACAGATGTCTCTCCATTTCCCCTTTCCCTCTCAATTTATCTCTGCCTCAAGCCAATAGTAAATAAAAATATCTGGGTGCTGGGCGGTAGCTTAGCAGGTTAAGTACACATGCCGCAAAGAGCAAGGACTGGAGTAAGGATCCTGGTTCCACCCCCAGCTCCCCACCTGCAGGGGGATCACTTTGCAAGCAGTGAAGCAGGTCCGCAGGTGTCTATCTTTCTCTCCTCCTCTCTGTCTTCCCCTCATCTCTCAATTTCTGTCCTATCCAGTAACAACAACAGCTATAACAATAATAACAATAACAACCACAACAAGAGCAACAAAATGGGAAAAAAATAGCCTCTAAGAGAAATGGATTAGTAGTACTGGCACCAAGTCCCAGCAATAACCCTGGAAGATCATATATATATATATATATATATATATTTTTTTTTTTTAAATCAATGTAGGGCCAGCCTACCACTGTAGAAGTTTGACTCATCCCATTCTGCCATTTGAGGAAGACTAGCTCTGAAATGAGTGCAGCCTAGAATGTTTCAGGCTATGACTATGGACTGTGAACTGTCTGGGAAGGGACTCAGAAAACAGAATGGCAGATTTATGTTAAAATTAAGAGAAGCTGGGAGATGACTTATCTGCTAAAGCATACACTTTATCAGTCTGGAGCCCCTGCGTTCAAGCCACTATCCACCACAAGGGAACACAGTGCAAATGGAAAACTTCATGTAGGAGGGCCAGGTGGTGTTTCACCTGGTTAAGCATACACATTACAGTGTGAAAGGACTCAGATTCAAGCTCCTGGTCTCCACCCACAGGAAGAAATCTTCATGAATGGTGAAGTAGGGCTGCAAATCTCTCTTATTCTCCTCTATCTCCCCTCCCCTCTCAATTTCTGTCTCTATCCAAGAATAAATTAATTAATTAATTAATAATTTTTTTTAAAAAGAATATTTATACATGCTGAAGAATGAAATCGAACCACTTTATCTCACCAGAAACAAAAATCAACTCCAAATGGATCAAAGACCTGGATGTTAGACCAGAAACAATCAAATACTTAGAGGAAAACATTGGTAAAACACTTTCCTACCTACACCTCAAGGACATCTTTGATGAATCAAACCCAATTGCAAGGAAGACTAAAGCAGAAACAAGCCAATGGGACTACATCAAATTGAAAAGCTTCTGCACAGCCAAAGAAACTATTAAATAAACAAAGAGACCCCTCACAGAATAGGAGAAGATCTTCACATGCTATACATCAGACAAGAAACTAATCACCAAAATATATAAAGAACTCAGCAAACTTAGCACCAAAAAAGCAAATGACCCCATCCAAAAATGGGCAGAGGATATGAATAAAACATTCACCTCAGGGGAGATCCAAAAGGAGATCCAACAAACATATGAAAAACTTCTCTAGGTCACTGATTGTCAGAGAATTGCAAATTAAGACAACATTGAGATACCACCTCACTCCTGTAAGAATGGCATACATCAAAAAGGACAGCAGCAACAAATGCTGGGGAGGCTGTGGGGACAGAGGAACCCTTTTGCATTGCTGGTGGGAATGTAAATTGGTCCAGCCTCTGTGGAGAGCAGTCTGGAAAACTCTCAGAAGGCTAGACATGGACCTTCCATATGATCCAGTAATTCTTCTCCTGGGGTTATACCCCAAGGACTCCATAACACCCAACCAAAAAGAGGTGTGTATTCCTATGTTCATAGCAGCACAATTCATAATAGCTAAAACCTGGAAGCAACCCAGGTGCCCAACAACAGATGAGTGGCTAAGAAAGCTATGGTATATATACACAATGGAATACTATGCAGCTATCAAGAACAATGAACCCACCTTCTCTGACCCATCTTGGACAGAGATAGAAGGAATTATGTTAAGTGATCTAAGTCAGAAAGATAAAGATGAGTATGGGATGATCCCACTCATCAACAGAAGTTGAGAAAGAAGATCTGAAAGGGAAACTAAAAGCAGGATCTGACTAAATTTAAAGTAGGGCACCAAAGTAAAAACCCTGTGGTAAGGGGTAGACATGCAGCTTCCTGGGCCGGTGGGGGGTGGGTAGGTGGGAGGGATGGGTCACAGTCTTTTGGTGGTGGGAATGGTGTTTATGTACACTCCTATTAAAGTGTAGTCATATAAATCACTAGTTAATTAATATGAGAGGGGTAAAATTAATTGTATGTCTCAAAGTTTTTAATACACAGACTGAGTCTTTTTAATATATAGGCTGTGTATTTGATATGCAGACTCTCTCAAAAGCCTAGACCAAGTAGATCATAAACAACCAATGGCACAGCTACATACATGATACTGGGTACTATACAGCAAACTCTAATAAAAGAACTTTTCAAAGTTAACCCAATTACCAAATAATATGATGATAACATTAACTATCCATTGTCTTTTTGAACCGTAAGACAACAGGGACCTCACATCTCCACTATAGAACCTATATTTCCCCCAGTCCTAGAACCTTAGGATAGGGCCCACTTTTCTGCATGCCTCTCCCAATCCATATCAAATAATATTGCATCTGCCGATCACAACCTAATCAACACGATTGCCACCTCAACATGCTTTAGCTCAGACTGTGTCCAGAGACTTCACGTGTGGAATGACAACCGTTCAGCTTCATTACTCAGGTGAGACCTTTCCTTTCATAGCATTCTCTAATTCCATCCCAGGTGGTTCACTTTCTAACAAAGTCCCAAAACCTAGATATAGACCAGGTTCTGTGAGATAGAGCATATGTTCACACTTACCCATAAACTAGTGCAAAATATATACCTGAAAGCAGAAGTACACTAGAGTTTGCAATGAGTACCTCCCTAACACTTCCTCTCCACTACTCCAAGCTTTGGGTCCATGATTGCTCAACAATTTTTTTGGCTTTGTATGTTAACTCTCTTTTCAGCCACCAGGTTCCAGATGCGATCAGGATGCCAGCCAGGCTTCCGTGGACTGAAGACCCCACCAATGTGTCCTGGATCTCTGCTTCTCCAGAGACCCACCCTACTAGGGAAAGAGAGAGGCAGACTGGGAGTATGGACCGACCAGTCAACGCGCGTGTTCAGTGGGGAAGCAATTACAGAAGCCAGACCTTCCACCTTCTACAACCCACAATGACCCTGGGTCCATGCTCCCAGAGAGATAGAGAATGGGAAAGCTATCAGGGGAGGGGATTGGATATGGAGATTGGGTGGTGGGAATTGTGCGGAGTTGTACCCCTCCTACCCTATGGTTTTTTTAATTTGTCCTTTCTTAAATAAAAAATAAATTAAAAAAATATATTTATGTGTCGTAGTGTTTTTCTCTCTCAGTTTCTATCTGGAAAACAAACCTTTTTTTTAAAGAGAAAAGGGTCTGATGGGAGTGGTGGAATAATATAGGGACAATGCCCTAGGGAAAGAAATCCTGCCAGCACAATAAAATTAATTAATTATAATAGAAAACAAAGAAACTTCTCAGAATCCATCAATCCATTTCTATTCTTTGATTGGATGTAGGATCTCTCAGTAATTTCTAGACACAGTCCTAATACATTCTGGTGGCAGTTGTTGTTAGCTCCCAACTAATCCATCAACTGCTTTAACTGAGAACTCTGGAGAGCTGAAGCAGCCAAAGGTATTGGACTTTCCCAGACCTCTGAGGAGACATCCCCTCAGTAGCAGTGGCGACATGGCCCAGGATTGCTTTTTCACTAAAAGAATGTAATTGCTAATGTAGTTATTGACTTGATAGATTTGTCCCAGCCTAGTTTATTTCATTAGGGCTGTTTGCTCAGATATTTTAAGATGAAATTTTCTAGGTATCGTGCTACAAAAACATGCCTGACTTCCATATCTCCTTTATCTTCAACATATTATCATAAGAGATGCCTATTTTTAATGACTTATTGTGTACTGAGCATGATATACAATATATGGCTGTAATCTTTCAGCAGTTTATATTCTAAAAATATTCAGCCAATGAATATGAAAGCAGCTTCCTTATCAGAGGTACCTAAAATGCCTGTAAAAAGCTTTGCTGCTTTCATGAGTCAGTTATTTTAGGCCACTTATGATTCATTGATCTTCTTAAACAGTTGCTTCATCATTTCCTTATTCATCAAAATCTGGGCAATGTCACCAGAAAAAATGGTTGTGGTCAAGTCTCAGGTTTTCCTCTTATAGGGTATGAGTTTTGAAATCATTTCTCAAATGTAATTAGAAGTCAGGGATTAGGTGGTGGTTCACCCAGTTCAACATACATGTTACAATGTGCAAAGACCTGGGCTTAATTCCATGGTCGCCACTTGCAAGGGGGAGCTTCATTAGAGGTGAAATAATGCTGCTGTTATCTCTCTCCCTCTCTTCTTATCTCTCTTCCCCCTCTCAATTTCTCTCTGTCTCTATCTTAGAAATAAATATTTTAAATGTAAAAAAATTAAAAGACTAATATTTTTCTTTTGTTAGCCAAAGATTCCAGTGAGAATTCACCACAACAACTTGTAAATCTAAATCTGAATTATTCAATACGTTTCCTATAGTCGCCTAAGATAGTTGGTTTATTTAGAGATGGCAAAATTGCTTTGACCCAAATCTGAAGAATGAAATGATTTATTATAAATCTAAAGATAGTATTTCTTTTTCTTTTACTTTTTTAATATTTATTTCCTTTTGTTGCCTTTGTTGTTTTATTGTTGTAGTTGTTATTGCTGTTGTTATTGATGTCATCATTGTTGGATAGGACAGAGAGAAATGGAGAGAGGAGGGTAAGACAGAGAGGGAGAGAGAAAGACAAACACCTGCAGACCTGCTTCACCGCTTGTGAAGCAACTCCCCTGCAGGTGGGGGGGGGCAGTTTTAACTGGGATTCTAAGCTGGTCCTTGCGCTGTGCGCCACATGCGCTTAACAGGCTGCGCTAAAGCCCGACTGCCTTAAAGATAGTATTTCTTAGAAAATTGTTCAAAAGCTGGAATAAAACAGAACTCATAGACAAATTCAACAATTTTTAAATAACCATTTTCAGGATCCAGTCACAAAGCTAACCTATACCAGAAGTTGATTATGAGTGAAGGAGTTAAAGTCATGCTTTTTGCCCTGGCTCTTGCCACACTGTAATTAAAGCAGTATCAGTCTTCCACTATAAACCAGTGGTATGATTTTCAGAGGTTTATGACTCAACTATAAAAAATTCAATCTAGGATGAAAACTGGCACAAGGCACAGAAACTTAAGAGCACAATTTTGACAGAGAAAATCAATTCAGATCTTTTAAGTTATAGAAACTTTTGAAATTTAGATTTCATGTTCACATAGTGAAAATAAGTCTATATATACAAATTTTCTATGAATTTATTGAATTTCAATAATTTATTAACTTTACAACTCTAAAATATTTATTGTTACACCTATTTCTACCTTCAGAATACTTTTTGATACAAATAAGTATGAGGACTTCGCATAATTTGAGTTGGGAGAAAACAGAAGAAGGTATCAAATCTAATTCATTTCTCCATGCTGGCACTTTCCATGGTGGTTTCTTTTCTTCCCAACTAGATAGAAGTTTTTTTATAAAGATTTTTATTTAATGGAGATATTGAGAAGTATGAAGAAACTTTTAGGGATTCAAAAATTCCTTCCTTATAACAGCAAACAAATAGTATTAACAACAAAAGGATAAATCCATCCCATAGCATATCTTTTTTGTTGTTGCAAAAATAGTAAATAAATCTAGTGTATGTAGTGGAAATATTTTATAGAAAAGTAGTTTAATTATCTAAGGAGATGAATGACTTAAAGGAACAAAATTAAGTTGCATTTAACTAGAATTGATTATGTGCCAGGAAATGTGCTAGGCATTTTAAATATTATGCTTATGAAAAACACATATTATGCTTACGAAAAACAAATATTCTAGTTGAAACTGATACTTTCTACAAGAGGTTTAAAGAACCTAAATCATAGAGAGAGGAGAGGGATGAAGGGAAAATAACAAATGAGACAGAAATTTCACAGTGCTGTGAAAGAATGCTTACAAACATGCTTATGCACCAAGTCCATTGGCAAAAGGTCACAGACCTTGGGGTAAGTGGAAGTTCACCTGGTTGAGCAACCAGTAGACTACACATGTTACCATGCTTAAGGACCTTAGTTCAAGCCCTGGGATCCTACCTGCTGGGGTTAGGCATCACTAGAGGTGAAAGGATGCTGCAGGTGTCTCTTTCTATCATTCTATTTATCTTCCTCCTTTGCTCTCAATTTCCCTCTGTTTTTACTTAAAAGAAATGACTTTCAGGTGTAATGGGTCCATCATATAGGCACAGACCCCCAGCTATAAACCTGATGGTAATGAGAAAAAGCGATGGAAAGACAAAGAGGGAGGAAAAGGGGGGGGAGGGGGAGGGAGGGGGAGAGGAAGTGGAGTGAGATAGAAGCAAAGAATGTATGGGGGGAAGTAGCCCCTATAACAAGTCAATCAAAACCACTGTGATTACTGTGATTTATTCTCTCCAGGTAAATGTGAGGGCAAAAAAAATGTTCTTATTTCTGGCTCCCTTTATACAAGCTGAACATTTCTAAGTGGCAGAGTTCCATTCTGACTCACTTTTTCTCAAAGTTGAGTTTTCTTTCTCAGGAACAGAATGGAATATTCCAGGTGGTCAGAAGAATAACTATAAAACTGAAGGAGTTTTGGCTTGTATGCAGCAGACAAGAAAAATGTTTCCAATGACCCAATTTAAAGGACTATAACCTTGTAGGACACAGAGAAGACACAACAGCCTGGAGGACAAGTAAGACTTTCATGATCAGAGGTGAAACAATTCAGTTTGGCATCCCTCTGACTTTGAGGCCAAGACCACCAACAGAGCAGTGTTTGGCAAGCTGTTAGAATCCTTGCTCAAAGGGCAGGCTGAACTAGAAACCAGTGTGTACAAAAAATGCTGATGGGTCACTGGGATTTTCAGCCATATCAGCATACACACAGGGAGGAACACTGTCAACTCAGTCCTCACTAAGTGTAATGGGCAGGAATAGAAAGTGAGGATCCCTCCTAGTGAAGAGTTTTTCAGCAGCAAAAATAAGTTTTCCCCCAGAATGAACATGGGCTTTTCTATCTTTGTTTGTTATTGTTTTGATTTTTAAAATAGACTCAGTAACTTGCCAAATGAGAATGTGAAATTCACGCTTTTCCTTGAGTATCATTTTTTTCCTAAAACAAACAAAAATACTTAATCAAAGACCATATTTAAGCGTGTTCTACTTTCATTTCATAATGAATATCTGGAAAAAACAAAACTGAAATATAGATATGGCCTCCTTACATTCCAAATTATCTATTTTTGAACTTATATAACACTGTCATTTCAAGTGCATCATTTGTTATATAATTATGTACATAAATAAGATTATTTTTATATCCTTTTGAATCTTTTTCATGAGTCAACTTAGATTTGGGATCTTGATTTATATATATATGGATTGATGATTTACAGTAAGTACAGATATTGATACATGGGTAAAATTTATGAGTTTTCTGCAAAGTCTCACCCCAGTCCTCCTCCAATATAATACACTAGGACCTGAAAACACCCGCAACACACACATACACACCCTCCCCAGAGTCCTTTGCTTTGGTGTAATACACCAAGCCCAGTCCAAGTTCTAGTTTGTGTTTCTCCTTCTGATTCTTGATTCTCAACTTCTACCCATGAGTGAGATCATCCCATATTCATACTTCTCTTTAGGGAATATCTCACTTAACATGATTCCATCCAAGATGAAGTGAAGAAGATGACTTCATCATTCTTAATAGCTGAGAAGTATTTCTTTGAATATAAACCTCAACTTTCTAGGACACTCATCTATTATTGGGCACCCAAGTAGCTTCCAAGTTTGAGCTAATACAAATTGTGCTGCTATGAGCACAGGTATGCACAGATCTCTTTGGATAATTGTGTATGATTCCTTAGGATAGATCCCCAATAGAGGAATTTCCAGGTCATAGGATAGGTCCATACCTAGCCTTCTGAGAGTTCTCTGGACTACTCTCCTCAAGGACAAATGTACATTTCCACCAACAGCGTAGGAGGGTTCCATTTTCCCCACAACCTTTACAACTTTAGTTTTTATTATCCTTTCTGATATATGACATTCTCATATGGGTGAAGTGATATCTTGTTGTCTTCATTTTCATTTCTCTGACAATCAGTAGTCTGCAGCACATTTTCATATGTTTTTTCACCTTTTGGATCTCTTTGATGAATATTCTACTTATATTCTTTTTTTAATTTTCTTTTTTTCTCAAGACATTTTATTTATTTATTCATTCATTTATTATTTATTTAAGAAAGGAGACATTAACAAAACTGTAGGATAGGAGGGGTAAAATTCCACACAATTCCCACCACCCAATTTCCATATCCCATCCCCTCCCCAACAGCTTTCCCATTCTCTATCCCTCTGGGAGCATGGACCCAGGGTCATTGTGGGTCGTAGAAGGTGGAAGGTCTGGCTTCTGTAATTGCTTCCCTGCTGAACATGGTCGTTGACTAGTCCATCCATACTCCCAGTCTGCCTCTCTCTTTCCCTAATAGAAGGGGTCTCTGGGGAAGCAGAGCTCCAGGACACATTGGTGGGGTCTTCAGTCCAGGGAAGCCTGGCCAGCATCCTGATGGCATCTGGAACCTGGTGGCTGAAAAGAGAGTTAACATACAAAGCCAAACAAATTGTTGAACAATCATGGACCCAAAGGTTGGAATAGTGGAGATGAAGTGTTGGGGGCGGGGGGGGGGAAGTACTCACTGAAAACTCTAGTGTACTTCTGCTTTCAGGTATATATTTGCCCTAGTTTATGGATATGTGTGAACATATATATGCTCTTTCTCCTGGAACCTGGTCTATATCTTGGTTTTGGAACTTTGTTAGGAAGTGAAACACCTGGGATGGAATTAGAGAATACCATGAAAGGAAAGGTCTCACCCGAGTAATGAAGCTGAAGGGTGGTCATTCTACACTTGAAATCTCTGGACACAGTCTGAAGTGAAGCATGTTGAGGTGGCACTCGTTGATTAGGTTGCAATCGGCGGATGCAATATTATCTGATGTGAGCTTGCTTCTCCCAATTCATATCAAAAGTTAATTTTCTTTAGAGACAAAGAGAGGAATGAGGGGAAAGATAGATGATAGATAGATAGATAGATAGATAGATAGACAGACACTGAGATCTAAGCTTTCTTTTTTTTAATTTTTTTAATATTTTTTGTATTTTATTTATTTATTCCCTTTTGTTGCCCTTGTTGTTTTATTGTTGTAGTTATTATTGTTGTTGTTGTCATTGTTGGATAGGACAGAGAGAAACGGAGAAAGGAGGGGAAGACAGAGAGGGGGAGAGAAAGATAGACACCTGCAGACCTGCTTCACCGCCTGCAGGTGGGGAGCCGGGGTTCGAACCAGGATCCTTATGCCGGTCCTTGTGCTTTGCGCCACCTGCGCTTAACCCACTGCGCTACAGCCCGACTCCCTAAGCTTTCTTCAATGTTGGTGGAAGCCAAGCTCAAATCTGGATCACACACATGGGTCACTATCCAAATGAGTTATGTCACCAACCTCCAAGAGTTAAATTTAAAGAGTATGAGGGATACTGCATTCAATTGTTATGGGAAAGAGCACTCATTCTTAACAGGGAGCCGAAGTTTACAAAACAGGCAGCTTGTCACTTCTCATGAGTGGTGTGATTAGTCTCTGGATTCTGAGGTCTTTTTTGTTTGTTTTTTTATGCTTATTTTTGTTACCCCTAAGACTTCACCACTCCAGGCAGAGTTTATCAGCTAGAGAGTTAAGGGAGGGGGAGATACATTGCACCAAAACTTCCTTCAGTATAGTGAGAGCGAGACTTGAACCTGAGTTGGGTTCACTACAAAATAAGTGTACTACCCATGTCAGCTAACTTACTAACCTTCTTCAGATTTTTATGTAAATATATTTATGACTAGATAGTGATGACTAGATTTTTTAGTAAGGAAGAATTTAGTCATTTTCCCTGTGACATTAGAACAGCCATTTAACACATGACCAAAGAGAAGAAAGAAAGAAAGAAAGAAAGAGAGAAGGAAAGGTGACTTTACAATTTTAAGACTCAGCTTTTACATCAGTGAAATGGAGACAATTTTTGTACTGTTTGACTATCTCACAGTTATTTTTTTTAAGAAACATATGCTGTCCTCTTTTATTTATTTATTTTATTTTTTTATTTTTTAAATTTTTTATTTAAGAAGGATTAATGAACAAAAACATAAGGTAGGAGGGGTACAACAACACACAATTCCCACCACCCAATCTCCATAACCCACCGCGTCCCATGATAGCTTTCCCATTCTCTAGCCCTCTGGGAGCATGGACCCAGGGTCGTTGAGGGTTGCAGAAGGTAGAAGGTCTGGCTTCTGTAATTGCTTCCCCACTGAACATGGGCGTTGACTGGTCGGTCCATACTCCCAGTCTGCTTCTATCTTTCCCTAGTAAGGTGTGTCTCTGGGGAAGCTAAGCTCCAGGACACATTGGTGGGGTCCTCAATCCAGGGAAGCCTGACCAGCAACCTGGTGGCATCTGGAACCTGGTGATTGAAAAGAGAGTTAACTAACATACGAAGCCAAACAATTTGTTGAGCAATCATGGATCCCAAGCTTGGAATAGTGGAGAGGAAGTATTAGGGAGGTACTCACTGCAAACTCTAGTGTACTTCTGCTTTCAGGTATATATTTTGCAGTAGTTTATGGGTACGTGTGAACATAAGCTCTCTCTCACAGAAACTGGTGTATATCTAGATTATGGGACTTTGTTAGAAAGTGAACTACCTGAGATGAAATTAGAGTGTACTATAAAAGGAAAGGTCTCACCCGAGTAATGAAGCTGAAGGGTTGTCATTCCACATGTGAAGTCTCTGGACACAGTCTGAGGTGAAGCATGTTGAGGTGGCAATCGTTGTGTTGGTTAGGTTGTGATCGGTGGATGCAATATTATTTGGTTTGGAATGGGAGATGCATAGTGGAAAGAGGGCCCTATCCAAAGGTTCCAGGACTGGGGGAAGTAGGCGCTCTGTAGTGGAGATGTGAGGTTCCTGCCGTCTTAGGGTTCAAAAAGACAATCAATAGTTAATGTTATCATCTCATTATTTGTTAATTGGGTTAACTTTGAAAAGTCCTTTTGTTAGAGTTTGCTGTACAGTATCCAGTATCTTCTATATAGCTGTGCTATTGGATGCTTCTAATCTGCTTGGTCTAGGCTTTCGAGAGAGTCCGCATATCAAATACACAGCCTATATATTAAAAAGATTCAGTTTGTGTTTTGAGAAACTTTGAGACATACAATTGATTTTCCCCCTCTCATATTAATTAACTACTGATTTATATGTCTACATTTTGCTAGGAGTGTACATAAACACCATTCCCACCACCAAAGGACTGTGACCCATCCCTCAGGACACTCCCACCGCCCACTGGCCCAGGAAGCTGCATGTCTACCCCTCACCACTGGGTTTTTACTTTGGTGCCCTACTTACAATTTCATCAGGTCCTGCTTTTAGTTTCCCTTTCAGATCTTCTTCCTCAACTTCTGTTGATGAGTGGGATCATCCCATACTCATCTTTATCTTTCTGACTTAGTTCACTTAACATAATTCCTTCTAGCTCTGTCCAAGATGGGACAGAGAAGGTGGGTTCACTGTTTTTAATAGCTGCATAGTATTCCATTGTGTATATATACCACAGCTTTCACAGTCACTCATCTATTGTTGGGCACCTGGGTTGCTTCCAGGTTTTAGCTATTATGAATTGTGCTGCTATGAACATAGGAGTACACACCTCTTTTTGGTTGGGTGTTATGGAGTCCTTGGGGTATAACCCCAGGAGAGGAATTATTGGATCATATGAAAGGTCCATGTCTAGACTTGTGAGAGTTTTCCAGACTGTTCTCGACAGAGGCTGGACCAATTTGCATTCCCACCAGCAATGTAAAAGGGTTCCTCTGTCCCCACAGCCTCTCCAGCATTTGTTGCTGCTGTCCTTTTTGATGTATGCCATTCTTACAGGAGTGAGGTGGTATCTTAGTGTTGTCTTAATTTGCATTTCTCTGACAATCAGTGACCTAGAGCAGTTTTTCATATGTTTTCATATGCCTTCTGGATCTCCTCTGAGGTGAATGTTTTATTCATATCCTCTGCCCATTTTGGATGGGGTCATTTGCTTTTTTGGTGCTAAGTTTGCTGAGTTCTTTATATATTTTGGTGATTAGTTTCTTGTCTGATATCTGGCATGTGAAGATCTTCTCCCATTTTGTGAGGGGTCTCTCTGTTTGTTTAATAGTTTCTTTGGATGTGCAGAAGCTTTTCAATTTGATGTAGTCCCATTGGTTTGTTTCTGCTTTAGTCTTCCTTGCAATTGGGTTTGATTCATCAAAGATGTCCTTGAGGTGTATGTGGGAAAGTGTTTTACCAATGTTTTCCTCTAAGTATTTGATTGTTTCTGGTCTGACATCTAGGTGTTTGATCCATTTGGAGTTGATTTTTGTTTCTGGTGAGATAAAGTGGTTCAATTTCATTCTTCTGCATGTTTCAACCCAGTTTTCCCAGCACCATTTATTGAAGAGAGCCTCCTTTTTCCATTTAATCCTTTGGGCCCCCTTATCAAAGATTAGATGCCCATATGGTGTTGGGATTTACTTCTGGGCTTTCAATTCTGTTCCACTGGTCTGTGTGCCTATTTTTGTTCCAGTACCATGCTGTTTTGATGATGATGGCTTTATAATATAGTTTAAGGTATGGGAGTGTGATGTCTCCATTTCTGTTTCTTTTCCGTAAGATGGTTTTGGCAATTCTAGGTGTTTTCATGTTCCAGATAAATGATTGTAGTGTTTTTTCTATTCTCTTAAAGAAGCTTGGTGGAACTTTGATGGGTATTGCATTAAATTTGTATATGGCTCTGGGAAGAATATTCATTTTGATGATATTTATTCTTCCAATCCATGAGCATGGGATATCTTTCCATTTCTTGGTATCAGTTTCTATTTCCTTGCGTAGCGACTCATAGTTTTCAGCATACAAGTCTTTCACTTCTTTGGTCAACTTTATTCCTAGATATTTGATTGATTTTGCTGAAACAGTAAATGGGAGTGATTTCTGGATGTCTTCTTCTTCAGATTTAGTTTTTGCATAAAGAAATGCCACTGATTTTGTACACTGATTTTGTAGACTGATACCTTGCTATATTGCCTAATAACTTCCAGTATTTTCTACTGGATTCTTTAGGTCTTTCTATGTATACTATCATATCATCTGCAAATAGTGAGAGCTTGACTTCTTCCCTTCCAATCTGTATTCCTTTCATTTCTTTCTCTTGCCTGATTGCTATGGCAAGAACTTCTAATACTATGTTGAAGAGTAACGGTGACAGTGGACAGCCCTGTCTAGTCCCCGATCTGAGGGGGAATGCTTTCAGCTTCTGTCCATTGAGTATGATGTTGGCTGTAGGTTTGCTATATATAGACTCCACTATCTTGAGGAATTTCCCATCTATTCCCATTTTCTGTAGAGTTTTGAGCATGAATGGGTGTTGGATTTTGTCAAAGGCTTTCTCTGCATCTATTGAGATAATCATGTGGTTTTTGGCTTTTCTTTTATTGATGTGGTGAATGACATTGATTGACTTACGGATATTGAACCAGCCTTGCATTCCTGGGATGAAACCCACTTGGTCATGATGAACAATCTTTTTGATGTGTTGCTGTATCTGGTTGGCCAAGATCTTGTTTAATATTTTGGCATCTATGTTCATCAGAGATATTGGTCTGTAGTTTTCCTTTTTTGTTCTGTCCCTATCAGCTTTTGGTATCAAGGTGATGTTGGCTTCATAAAAGGTGGAAGGGAGTATTCCTGTTTCTTCAATCTTATGAAATAGCTTAAGAAGTATGGGTATTAACTGTTTCCTGAAAGTTTTGTAGAGTTCGTTTGTGAAGCCATCTGGTCCAGGACTTTTGTTGTTGGGGAGATTCTTAATAATGGTTTCAATTTCTTTGTCTGTGATTGGTGCATTTAGATTTTGTAGTTCTTCTTGGTTCAGTTTTGGAAGTTTCTTCCAGATTCTCTAGCTTGGTGGCATATAGTTCTTTATAGAAGTTTCGCAGGATTTTCTGGATTTCTGTGGTGTCAGTTGTGATATCTCCTGCATCGTTTACAATTCTATTAATTTGAGTCTTCTCTCTTTTTTGTATGGTGAGTCTGGCTAGGGGTTTGTCAATTTTGTTTAATCTTTCAAAGAACCAACATTTGGCTTCAATGATCTTTTGTATGGTTCTTTTATTTTCGATGTTGTTTATTTCTGCTCTAACTTTAGTGATTTCTGACCTTCTGGTTGCTTTAGGGTTCCTTTATTCCTCTTCCTCTAAGTCCTTGAGGTGAGCAGTAAGGTCGTTCATTTGAGCTTCTTCTTGGTGTTTAATATGTGATTGTATGGCTATAAGTTTCCCTCTCAGTACTGCTTTAGCTTTGCCCCAAATATTTTGATAGGTTGTGTCTTCATTTTCATTAGTTTCCAGGAACATTTGAATTTCCTGTTTGAGTGAGTCTCTGACCCAGTGGTTCTTAAGGAGCATACTGTTTAGTTTCCAAATTCTGTGTCTTTTAATAATTTTCTGTTTGTTGTTAAATGTTAGTTTTACTCCACTGTGGTCTGAGAAGATACTTGGGATGATTTCAATGCTCTTGAATTTATTGATGCTGTCTTTGTGGCCTAACATGTGGTCTATCCTTGAGTATGTGTTATGTGGATTTGAAAAGAAGGTGTATTCCAGTTTTTGGGGTGGAGGAGTCTGAAAATGTCCAAGAGGTCTAGTCTGTCGATCTCTTCATTCAATTCTCTTGTATCTTTATTGGTTCTCTGCTTTGTTGATCTGTCTAAGTGTGAGAGTGGGGTATTGAAGTATCCCACTATTATTGTATTACTATTGATGTATTTTTGAAATTCTTTCAGTAGATGCTTAATGTATTTAGATGGTCCCTCGTTGGGTGCATAGATGTTAATAATTGTTAAGTCTTCTTGGCTGATTGATCCTCTAATCATTATGTAATGTCCTTGCCTATCTTTTATTAATTTATTTAATTTAAAATCTATCATGTCTGAGATGAGAATGGCTGTTCCTGCCCTTTTTTGTGGTCCATTAGCCTGTATGATAATTTTGCATCCTTTCACTTGAAGTCTGTGTTTATCTTGTTGTGACAGATGGGATTCTTGCAAGCAGCGTATGGTTGGGTTATGTTTTCTGATCTATCCCCCCACCCTGTGCCTTTTGATGGGTGAGTTTAAGCCATTGACATTTATTGATATTATGGATTTATTGTATTGTAGTGCCATTGTTCTAAAAAAATTGTTTGCTCTGATATATTGCAAGTATTATAGTGATGTTCTTGTTTATAAGAGGGCTTTAAGAACCTCTTTCAGGCCCGGTTTGGTGATGGTTGCCTCCTTTAACTGTTGTTTGTCTAAGAAGGTTTTGATCCCTCCATCTAGTTTGAATGAAAGTCTAGCAGGATATATTATCCTTGGTTGAAACCCTTTTTCATTCAGGGCTCGATAGATATCTTGCCACTCCCTTCTGGCTTTTAGAGTTTGAGTGGAGAAGTCTGCAGATAATCTTATGGGTTTTCCCTTGTATGTGACTTTTTGTTTCTCTCTTGCAGCCTTTAGGATCCCTTTCTTTATCCTTACTTCTTCTCATTGTGACTATGATGTGTCTTGGTGTCTTCAGGTCTGGGTTGATTCTGTTTGGTACTCTCTGGGCATCTTGAAGCTTGATGTCCTTTCTGTTATTCAGGTCTGGGTATTTTTCTTCTATTATTTCCTGTAGAATGTTTGCTTCCCCTTCCTCTCTTTCTTCCTCTGGCAGGCCAATTATATGAATGTTACTTCTTTTGAGATCATCCCATATGTCTCTGTTGTTGTTTTCAGTGTCTCTCAATCTCTTTTTAAGCTCTTTCACCTCTTTCTTTGTTTTCTCTAACTCATCGTCTGTCTGACTAATTCTGTTTTCTGCTTCTGTTAGTCTGCTTTCCCTTGCCTCAGCTTCTTTCTTCATTACAGCTATTTCAGCTTTCAGTTCTCTAATTGCCTCAAGATAATCAGTATTTTCCTTGGGGGTCTCAACTGTTGTTTCCCTAATACTGCCATTCCTTTCCTCCAATGTTGTTTTCATTTCTGTGATTAATAAGTTTATTATTGCTTGCATACTTTTCTTATCTATGGTTACTTCTGGCTGATTTGTAGTTTCTTCTGGGCTCTTGTCTTCATTCATTGGAGTAGCAGTTTTATTTGTTTTTTATCTACCCATTTTTTTATTTACGTGTTTATTTTTTTATGCTCTGTTGTTCCTCAGTTGTTGTGTCTTGAGTGCAAGTAACACTGTACTAAATACCTTTATGACAATTGCACTCACCAACCTCCGGAATTACAGTAGCAACTGAAGTAAGTATTGAAGTAGTTTAATCGTTACCAGTTAGCCAAACAATTTCTCCAGTCCGTGAAAAAATAGTAACCAAATCCCAGTGAAGAAAGAGAAAAGAAAGAGAGTATAGCAAGAATAGGCAGTTATTCAAATCTACTATCCACTGTATATTCTAGGGGTAACAAGAGGGGAAAGGGAACTAGAGCAGAGATACACACATAGAGAGTCCACTCTGAGTCAGATTTCTTCCTCAAAATAATTCACAAATTCAGAAAGGCAAATAAGAAGGAATAAGTGTATGACAAGATTAAAAAAAAATAATAAAAAAAGAGAGAGAGAGACAAGAGAGAGAAAAGGGAGAAGATAAGAAAAAGAGTTGTAATTATAGAGCAGTGCAAGGAAATTCCCAAATGTGTATCAGTGAATTCAAAAAAGCACCCAGTTTGGTGGTGTGGGGTATCCTGCTAGGAGCTGATCCCCAGGGACTGCTTTGGGGGGGGGGGGAGGAGGTATGCTTGAAAATTAAAAGGAAGAAAAAAGAATTTTTTTCCCCTACTCTAATTCTTAACCCAAATAAAGTTATAGTCACCTCCTTGGTGTCACTGCTATGGCCACTTATTGGCTGGCCTGCTTAAGGCAGAAAATCCTACTGTTTCCAGGGGATGTGTTTGGAGCTCAGCGGATAGCGGCTTCTCAGTCTGCCATCTTCCCGGAAAACCCACCCCCCAGATTTTTTTAAAGGATTTGTCGAAAATGAAAACTAGCTCCAAGTCCTTTGATCCAATGAGAGCTATACTTAAGAAGTCTTTGGATCCGCCCTCAGGTTCGGGGTGGTCCCTGGAGACTCCCAAGAGAAAGCCCCCGAGCTATAGAGCTCCCTCCGGGTCCTCTGCTGGCCGCCCAGCAGCGCTCTGCAACCGGGGGAGGAGCCGCCTTCCTGGGCGGAGGACAATGTCCGGCACACCCGCCTTACCCGCCGCCTGGGAAGTCTGGAGCAGCCCGCCCGCTAGCCCATGCCACCTTTACTCTAATTCTTAACCCAAATTAAATTATAGTCACCTCTTTGGTGTCACCACTAGGACCCCTTATTGACTGGCCTGCTAAAGGCAGAAAATCCTACCATTTCCAGAAGATGTGATCAGAGCACACACTGCTAGCAGCTTCTCAGTCTGCCATTTTCCTGGAACCCTTCTACTTATATTCTTTCCTCACTTTTGGATGGGATCATTTGCTTTTTGTTTGTGTGCTTTTTTGTTTTTGTTGCTGATTTTGGTGAGCTCTTTATACATTTTGGTTATTAGCCTTTTGTTAGATATATGGCATGTAAATATATTTTCCCATTCTGAACAGAGCCTCTCAGTGTAAGTGATGGTTCCTTTTGTTGTGCAGAAGTATTTCATTTTGATATAGCCCTATAAGTTTATTTTCGTTTTTCTTGTAATCAAATTTTGAGTCATTGAAGATGCCTAAAAAAACCTAAATAGAAAATAGTTTTGATAATATTTTCCTCTAAATATTTGAGAGTTTTTAGTTAAACATCCAAGTCATTGATCTATTTGGAGCTTAATTTTGTGTTTGGTGAAATGTAGTACTTCCGTTACATTCTTCTGTATAGTTTCAATCCAATTTTCTAGACACCACTTATTGAAAAGATTCCTTTCTCCATTTAATAGTTTGGGCCCCCTTGTCAAAACTTAGATGTTCATAGGTGTGGGGACTTATTCTGGGATTTTAATTCTATTCCATTAGTCACTGTGTCTATTCCACTAGTCACTGTGTCAGTTTTGATAACAATGGCTATGTAAGATAGTTTGAGATCTGGGAACATGATATCTCCAGCTTTTTTTTTCTCAAGATTTATTTGGCAATCCTAGGTATTTTCTAGTTCCAGATAAATTTTTGTATTGTGTGTTCTATTCTTTAAAAAAAATTAACTGGTGGGAACTTGATGGGGATTGCATTAAATTTATGTATGGCTCTGTATAAAATATTCATTTTGACAATATCAATTCTTCTAATACATGAACATGGTATATCTTTTCATTTCTTTGTATCTTTTTTAATTTTTGTATATTTTTCTATATTTTCTTGAATGCAGACTCATAATTTTCAGTATATTGGTCTTTCAATTATTTTTTCTTGCCTGATTGCTATGGCAATAACTTCCAACATTATGTTGAATAGTAATGGCCATAATGGACAGCTCTGTACCTAATTTCAGTTGGAATGTTTTCAGTTTCTCACCGTTGAGTGTGATATTGGCTGTAAGTCTGCTACATATGAACACCATTGTTTAAGGGATTTTCCATCAATTCCTATTTTTTGTTGTGTTTTTATCACAAAAGGATGATGTGTTTTGTCAAAGGCTCACTTTGCATCTAATGACATAATCATGTGGATGTGGTTTTTGGTGTTTTTTTAAATTAATGTGGTAGATTACATTTATTCATTTACATATATTGGACCAGCCTTGTATCCCTGAGATAAAACCCACTTGGAAATGATGTACAATGTCTTTAATATACTGCTCTATCTAGTTGGCTGAAGTTTTGTTCATTATCCTAGTCGCTATGGTCATCGGAGATATTGGTCTTTAGTATTGTTTTGGGGAGTGTGTGTGTGTGTGTGTGTGTGTGTGTGTGTGTGCACGTGTGTGTGTGTGTCTGTCTGCTTTTGGTTTCAGGATGATGTAGATTTCATAGAAGGTGGTAGAGAGTCTTCATAGAAATTGGTAGAGGGACTTAGGGTCTTGATTTATATTTGATATTTAAACAATGAGTAGACCAGTTGTAAACTTATAGATGAGTCAGAACATTTTTATGGGTGCCAGAAAGAATAAATTATTATTTATTATTGCCTGAAACTTATTAATTCAGCTTTACTGAAAATTATGCCAAATTCATAAACCAACTACCAATACAAATCCCTTGAGCCTCATTGCTTGTGTCTTCTGTGTCCACTGTCTGTAATGATGAGTGAACATGCATGCTTCCCCTTATCTATCTTAGATCACATGTTCTCACACTAAGCTGATCTAGATAAATAGCTTAGGGTTTCTTGGTTCAATTTCTTGATTTCTCTTTATAATGCTTTCAAAGAATAATCCATGTTTAAGGCCTCAATCTAAGAATGGAGTAGGGGAGAAGTGGTTTACACAGATTTCCTTCTGAAATTCTACTGGAATCAGGAATTTTTATGTTTTTATAAAGATTTTATTTATTTATTGACATGGAAAAGGACAGAGAAAGAAAACCAAAGCATCAGTCTGTCACATGAAGTACTGGAGAATGGAACTTGGGATATCATGCTTCCATATCCAGCACTATAGCCACTGTGCTACCTCCCAGGCTGCCCATTGTTTTATCTTATGCTAAAGATCTTCTACTGATTTCTTCTTTTTCTTTTCTTTTTTTTTTAATTTATTTAAGAAAGGATATATTAACAAAACTGTAGGATAGGAGGGGTACAAATCCACACAATTCCCACCACCCGGTCTCCATATCCCATGCCCTCCCCTGATAGCTTTCCCATTCTCTATCCCTCTGGGAGTATGGACCCAGGGTCGTTGTGGGTTGCAGAAGGTAGAAGGTCTGGCTTCTGTAATTGCTTCCCCGCTGAACATGGACATTGACTGGTAGATCCATACTCCCAGTCTGCCTCTCTCTTTCCCTAGTAGGGTGGGTTTCTGGGGAAGCAGAGCTCCAGGACACATTAATGGGGTCGTCAGTCCAGGGAAGTCTGGTCAGCATCCTGATGGCATCTGGAACCTGGTGACTGAAAAGAGAGTTAACATACAAAGCCAAACAAATTGTTCAACAACCATGGACCTAAAGGCTGGAACAGTGCAGATGAAGTGTTGGGGGTACTCTCTGCAGACTCTTGTGTAATTCTGATTTCAGGTATATATTTTTCCCTGGTTTATGGATACATGTGAACATATGCTCTATCTCAGGGGACGTGGTCTATATCTAGGTTTGGGGACTTTATTGGGGAGTGGAACACCTGGAATGGAATTAGAGAATACTATGAAAGGAAAGGTCTCACCCAAGTAAAGAAGCTGAAGGGTTGTCATTCTACACATGAAGTCTCTGGACACAGTCTGAAGTGAAGCATGCTGGGGTGTCATTTGTTGCACTGATTAGGTTGCAATCAGCAGATGCAATATTATTTGATATGAATTGGGAGAAGCATGCAGGAAAGTGGGCCCCACCCTAAGTTTCCAGGACTGGGGGAAATAGAGGCTCTATAGTGGAGGTGTGAGGTTCCTGCTGTCTTAGGGTTCAAGAAGACAATGGATAGTTATTGTTATCATCACATTATTTGTTAATTGGGTTAACTTTGAAAAGTCCCTTTATTAGGGTCTGCTGTATAATACCCAGCATCTTGTATATAGCAGTGCCACCGGTTGCTTCTGGAATCAGGAGATTTTTATACATTGCATTTATTTTGTCGTTCAGGTTCTAATAGAAATTCCACCTCCTCAGAAATTCCTCTGACTCCCAGGCTAAAATAACATCATTATCTTAGTCTTTATCACTTCTACCATAATACACTAAGATAGTTTCACAACTGACCAAGTCAGATCTTCACCTTAAACTGAATCTCATTCTAATTATCACTTCCTTAGAGAAGCTATTCTCCTATTGTATTTTTTTTTCTAACACTGTATCTTTTATTAGCTAGAGTGGAACCAATAAAATACTAATATTAGTCACTTTAGCTAATTGATATAATTTTGTTGAATTGTGTGATTTCCCACAGAAATAGAAATATAGGCCCCACAGAATGTGAGCTCGGATCTACAGGGATGCAGAGGTCACATAGGCTCTTAAGCGGAATATGTGCCCCATATCACATCAAATCAATGGGGCTTACAGTCAACAATATTTATACACTTTTCCCATATTTAGGAGCTACTCTCTTCCCTCTCTTCCACAGCTTTCTGGTCCTTTTTCCAGCCATGACATCATCTCCCCAGATAATAACAAGGATCTACCTGTATATTAGATTTCAGGCTCAGGGAAAAAAAAAAAAAAACAACTAGTATAGCCACAGGCCCTTTGGAATATAACTAAAATATGCCTACTAGCTATCTACAAAACAGAGACCTTCCCCCAACTCTTCATCTGCACTACTCTAGCCTTTAGGTTCATGATTAGTCAATAATTTATTTGGCTTCATATGCTAACTCTCTTTTCAGCCAACAGGTTCCAGATGCTAGGAGGATGCCAATCAGACTTCCCTAGACAGACAACCCCGCCAATATGTCCTGGAGCTCCGATTCCCCAGAACACCACCCCACTAGGGAAAGAGAGAGGCAGGCTGGAAGTATGAATCGACCAATCAACACCCATGTTCAGTGGGGAAGCAATTACAGAAGCTAGACCTCCAACCTTCTGCATCCCACAATGACCTTGGGTCCATACTCCTAGAGGGTTAAAGAATAGGAAAGCTATCAAGGGAGGGGATGGGATACGGAATACTGGTGGTGGGAATTGTGTGGAGTTGTACCCCTCTTATTCTATGGTTTTTATTTATTGAAATAAATAGAAAGAAATACAAGTCCCATAAAAAAGTATATTATGGGGGGCTGGGCAGTGGCACACCCAGTTAAGTGTTAAAATTACAGTGCACAAGGACTCGGGTTCAAGTCCCAGGTCCCTACCTGCAGGGGGAAAGCTTTATGAGTGACAAAGTAGGGCTGCAGGTATCTCTCTGTTTCTCCCCCCACCTCATCTCCCCTTCCCTTGTCAATTTTTCTCTGTCTCTATCTAATAAATAAATAAAAATTATTAAAATATGTTTTTTTAAAGAAGGGATATTATGATGGAGAGGGAGCTGCTTCAGATCATAGTCCTGATAAATTGGGGAGGGAATGAAAAAAAATCACCTGAAAAATCAGTAAAACACAAGCAGGATTTCTCAAGAAATTCACTAAGCCACAAGTGAATACAGACACTTGTGACAAGTGGGTGAAAAAGGAGTGAGGAAGAAATTCTCCTAACTCAAAAGCCATACTTGATGATATCTGGCTCCTAACTGGACATGAAGCAACCAAGCACATTTCCTGGAGCAGGAGAAGACCACAGATAGAACTCTGGTTCCACATCAGTGCTCATTCCTCTGACACCACTGACTGTCAGTCCAATGCTGGGCAGAACCTAGATTCAGCTACTAGACAATAGGAGAGAAAATTTGGGGCCCACTCCCAGTTTGTTGCTTCCTGTTGTATGGCCACACATTTTCCTTTCTGAGCCAGTTTTCTCTCTTCTCTTACCTCTCTCTCTTATCTTATTGCCCTTTTTTTCTTTACTTTTGTCTTCCCTTAATCATAAGTGAGTTATTAAGTGGAAAAAAAAAACTACATATAGTTAAAATTCCTTCAAGGTCTGTAGGAAAGATAAATCACAGTCAAATCCCTGATTGCATAACAGAAGGAGTACCACCTTCTTGCTTCACCCCAGGGATTGAACTTAAGCAAAAAGCAAAGAAAAAAAAAACTGTCAAAATTTACAACTGGGTACTCTTTAAAATTTTATTGGTGATTTAATAATGGTTGACAAGATTGTGGGATAAGAGGGGTACAGTTCCTACCATCAGAGTTCCATATGCTCTCCCCTCCATTGGAAGTTTCCATATTCTTTATCCCTCTGTGAGTATGGACCAAGGATCTTTATGGGGTGCAGAAGGTGGGAGGTCTGGCTTCTGTAATTGTCTCTGTTGAACATGGGCATTGATAGGTCTTGAGCCATACTCCCAACCTGTTTCTACCTTTCCCAACTAGAGTAGGGCTCTTGTGAGGTGGGCTTCCCAGGCACATTGGTGAGGTCATCTGCCCAGGGAAGTCAGTTTGGCATCATGGTAGCATCTGCAACTTGGTAGCTGGAAAGCATTATTATTTAAAGCAGAAAAAATTGTTTAATAATCAGGAACCTAAAGAGTATAGCAGATGAGATTTGGGATCTTTATGTTGGAAGAAGCTAGGAAATATAAAGGTATATGCTAAGAAACTCACTTAGACACAAGTCAATCCAGGCAAGTGTGATCAGTGGATTAAAAATAGGTGACAGAGAGACCCTTCAAGACTCCAGAAATCCTGCTCAATATTCAATGGGACCATCTTGTTGTTTCATTTGTCTACTTCTCTCTTAAATATGAACACAGGACAACCTATCTCTCATCTTCCAAAGGCAGTGGTGCCACCATTAGAATAACAACTCACCTACTCCTGAGACACACCAAAAAGTGACTGACTTTAGGGGTCCAGGAACCAAAGACGAGAAGCTATTTCACACAATACCTGGACAGCAGTCCCCATGACCTAAATTTCAAAAGTCACCAAATGCAATGGTCAAATCAAAAAGAAAAAAAAAACAGAAATGTGTCAAAACAGAAGCCCTCCCAAAAAAACCCCAGCAAGCCAGAAGCAAATAAGAATGAGGAAAACATCCATATCAAGTGGATATGCATGTTTGACATGCAGGTAAATCAGGCTAAATGTATATATAGTTAGGAGTGACATGCATTATTGGTGGTGGGTTTTTTTGTCATAGTATTGTTAAGAATCCTAAAGTCGGGAGTCAGGCGGTGGCACAGTGGGTTAAGCGCATGTGGCGCAAAGCGCAGGGACCAGCGTAAGGATCCCGGTTCGAGCCCCCGGCTCCCCATCTGCAGGGGAGTCGCTTCACGGGCGGTGAAGCAGGTCTGCAGGTGTCTATCTTTCTCTCCCCTCTCTCTCTGTCTTCCCCTCCTCTCTCCATTTCTCTCTGTCCTATCCAACAACAAAGCAACGTCAACAATGGCAATAATAACCGCAACTAGGCTGCAACAACTAGGGCAACAAAAAGGGGGAAAAATGGCCTCCAGGAGCGGTGGATTCATGGTGCAGGCACTGAGCCCAGCAATAACCCTGGAGGAAAAAAAAAAAGAAAGAAAGAAAAAGAATCCTAAAGTCAAATAATATTGCATCCGCTGATCACAACCTAACCAACACAACGATTGCCACCTCAACATGCTTCACTTCAGACTGTGTCCAGAGACTTCACATGTGGAATGACAACCCTTCAGCTTCATTACTCGGGTGAGACCTTTCCTTTCATAGTACACTCTAATTCCATCTCAGGTGGTTCACTTTCTAACAAAGTCCCAAAACCTAGATATACACCAGTCTCTGTGAGAGAGAGCATATGTTCACACGTATCTGTAAACTACTGCAAAATACATACCTGAAAGCAGAAGTACACTAGAGTTTGCAGTGAGTACCCCCCTAACACTTCCTCTCCACTGCTCCAAGCTTTGGGTCCATGATTGCTCAACAATTTGTTTGGCTTCGTATGTTAACTCTCTTTTCAGTCATCAGGTTCCAGATGTCATCAGGATGCCGGCCAGGCTTCCCTAGACTGAAGACCCCACCAATGTGTCCTGGAGCTCCACTTCCCCAGAGACCCACCCTACTAGGGAAAGAGAGAGGCAGACTGGGAGTATGGACTGACCAGTCAACGCCCAGGTTCAGCGGGGAAGCAATTACAGAAGCCAGACCTTCTACCTTCTGCAACCCACAATGACCCTGGATCCATGCTCCCAGAGGGATAGAGAATGGGAAAGCTATCGGGGGTGGGGTAGGATATGGAGATTGGGTGGTGGGAATTGTGTGGAATTGTACCCCTCCTACCCTATGGTTTTGTTAATTAATCCTTTCTTAATTTAAAAAAATAATTTAAAAAAGAATCCTAAAGTCTTAATGTGTCTGAAACGCAAGCCTGACATCCAATGACTTTTGTTGAGTGGTCTTGACCAGGTTAACTCTTTCCTGCCAGCTTTAGTTTTTCTCATCTGGAAAATCAAGTTAATAAAAGAACCCACCTTACAGGATTGTATTTAAGATAAGATAAGAGCAAAAAGTTTGTAGAAAGACATAAAACATAACCTTATATAGAGAGATGCTTAATAACTGCTAACAATTCTTAGTCATTTTGTCAAAATAATGGCTAAAAAAATGGTGTGTTTTTCTTAAGTACTATAGAGATTATACAAGTAAACAAAATCCCACCAATTGTATATTTCAGACCTTTAAAAACAATAATATAAAAGTTCCTTTATTTATTTTGTCAACAAGATTTTAAGGATTCTGTGACTGCAGAATTATTACTCTCCTGATGGATTTCTTTTTTTTTTCAGGTAGAAAGAAAGAATCATAGAGAAATAGAGAAAAGAGAGGTACCACTACACTGTCCCACTGTACAGGTGGTAGTCAGGATTTGAACCAAGGTCCTCATATTGTAAAATGTGCACTGTACTAAATTATACCATTTCCTGGACCTGCTACATTCCTTTTTATGGTACAATGCTTTTTATTATTTGGCCTAGTACTGACACCATTTTTTGAAAATCCTGTTTTTTCTGTTCTTCAAATGATACTTTTTCTATCTTTACTAAGTAGGTACTGAAATGTAACATTTAAGGACGCATTAATAAAAATTAAAATGACATATCCTAAATTTGTCACAACTATTAACCTTAACTAGTCAATGAAAAGCATTCAGGGAGCCGGGTTGTGGCAAACCTGGTTGAGCACACATGTTGCAATGTGCAAGGACCCAAGTTTGAGTCCCCAGGCCCCATCTGCAGGGGGAAAGCTTCACAAGTAGTGAAGCAGTGCAGCAGGTGTCTCTCTTCTTCTCTGTGCCTGCTCCCCTCTTGATTTCTGGCTGTCTCTATCCAATAAATAAATAAATAAATACAATAAAAAATTTAAAAAAGAAAACCATTCAGAACACAACAATGTGTTTCTCAAAGGTAAATGCTCAAGTTAGTACTGAATAAGTGGATGCCCTTTTACCTTTGTCTATAATAGATAGATAACAGGTGACTAAAAGCATAAGTACTTTATTACTTGTGATTTTGCTCTTCTCTGCCAAAAAAACAGTATAGAAAAGAATCTTAGTAATAAATATATGTGTCTGTATAAGTATATAGAAAATTCATTAAAATTAAATATTAATTATAAAAAGGTAACCGCTCTTATTGTCCAGGGAGGTTGCTTAGGAGGTAAAGTGCAGGATTTAAAAAATGAAGCTCAGAGGTCCTCATTTGACTCCCAGCACCATGCATGTTAAGATGGTTCTCTGGAACTTTTCCCCCACCTTATAAAATAGTGAAATGAATATTTTAAAACATGGAAATTAAATATTCTTTACAAAAGGAAATGAAAAATCAACCTGGTAAGTACTATAAATATTGCATATTCAAGTAGTTTACTTACATAGACATAGAATCTAATGCCCAGCGAGATCAATTGAATTGCTTGAGATCATGTAATAACACAAGGCAGCAAGGTGATAAAATTCTGGTCTCAGAAATTCCAACCCAGCATTTCTTCATTATCCTGTGATTAACATATTTACACTGTCTTGAATTTATTCTGATGCAAGAGTGAATATTTGCTGTATTCAACATTCCATATTGGTTATTATAGCAAACCAGACTCATATGCAAGTTAAACTGATTATCGCTATCTCCCTTATTTAACCATATATTATAGTATTAAAAATAAATAACACAAGATAGACAATTAACAGATTTATATGGCAAGTCATTGTCTACAAAAGATTTGAAAATAAGGCTGACATCTGTTACAAAGAAGAATTAATTAGGTATTACTTTAAATGATGAATTCTGGCTCCATTCCTCATGAGAACAGTTGGTAAATGTACTGTTCTAATTAGGGATTTGGATCAAAATATCATTTTATTCTAATAATGATGCCTATTAAGATTTTTATTAATACTATTAGTTTTACTAACTATGTACATTGCACATGTTTATATGACAAGCACAAATACTTTTCCACCAGTGGGGAAAAAATAGCCTTATAAATGGTGTAACATTTGTAGATGAGAGTTATTAATCTAGGCATAAATGGTTTCATGATAGTTTTCTTTCGTTATAGCATGTTTTCTTCATAAGATATTATTAAAGACTTTATGTTGTTAAAAATCTCATAAGACCCTATAGTGAGAGAAAATGCAAGACTTTGCCAAAATACAACTTAAACCACAGATTTACATTCAATATGAAGGACTAGTCCCTCTAAAGATTTATGTTTCTATTTTTATTTTTTGTCACCATTAGAGATTCACAGCTTTAGGATGAATTTTTAAATGATTTATGTTGGTTGCTTTTAATGTTTTATTTATTATTTATTTTAGTTAGAAAAGGAGGGATGCAGAGAGAAAGACCAGAGCACTGCTCAGCTCTACCTTATGGTGGTGCTGGTGGGTGAACCTGGAACTTCAGAGCCTCAGGCATGACAGACTTTTCTTTAGCCATTATGCAGTATCCCTAACCTCACTTTTTTTTTTCCAGATAGAAAAAGAGAAAGAGGAAAGAAGAGACAGCATAGCACCAAAGGCTCCCCCACTGCCATAATATCTTTTTTTTTAATTTTTTATTTAAGAAAGGATTAATAAACAAAAACATAAGGTAGGGGGGGTACAACTCCACACAATTCCCACCACCCAATCTCCATAGCCCACCCCCTCGGATGATAGCTTTCCCATTCTCTAGTACTCTGGGAGCATGGACCCAGGGTCATTGAGGGTTGCAGAAGGTAGAAGGTCTGGCTTCTGTAATTGCTTCCCCCACTGAACATGGGAGTTGACTGGTCAGTCCAAACTCCCAGTCTGCCTCTCTCTTTCCCTAGTAAGGTGTGTCTCTGGGGAAGTTGAGCTCCAGGACACATTGGTGGGGTCTTCAATCCAGGGAAGCCTGGCCAGCATCCTGGTGACATCTGGAACCTGGTGATTGAAAAGAGAGTTAACATACGAAGCCAAACAATTTGTTAAGCAATCATGGATCCCAAGCTTGGAATAGTGGAGAGGAAGTGTTAGGGAGGTACTCACTGCAAACTCTAGTGTACTTCTGCTTTCAGGTATATATTTTGCAGTAGTTAATGGATACGTATGCACATAAGCTCTCTCTCACAGAAACTGGTGTATATCTAGGTTATGGGACTTTGTTAGAAAGTGAACTACCTGAGATGAAATTAGAGTGTACTATAAAAGGAAAGGTCTCACCCGAGTAATGAAGCTGAAGTGTTGTCATTCCACACGTGAAGTCTCTGGACACAGTCTGAGGTGAAGCATGTTGAGGTGGCAATCGTTGTGTTGGTTAGGTTGTGATTGGCGGATGCAATATTATTTGGTTGGTTATGTTTTCTGATCCATCCCCCCATCCTGTGCCTTTTGATGGGTTAGTTTAAGCCATTGACATTTATTGATATTATGGATTTAATGTATTGAAGTACCATTGTTCTAAAAAAATTTGTTTGCTCTGATATATTGCAAGTATTATAGTGATGTTCTTGTTCATAAGAGGTCTTTAAGAACCTCTTTCATGGCCGATTTGGCGATGGTTGCCTCCTTTAACTGTTGTTTGTCTTAGAAGGTTTTGATCCCTCCATCTAGTTTGAATGAAAGTCTAGCAGGATATATTATCTTTGGTTGAAACCCTTTTTCATTCAGGGCTCGATAGATATCTTGCCACTCCCTTCTGGCTTTTAGAGTTTGAGTGGAGAAGTCTGCAGATAGTCTTATGGGTTTTCCCTTGTATGTGACTTTTTGTTTCTCTCTTGCAGCCTTTAGGATCCTTTCTTTATACTTACTTCTTCTCATTGTGACTATGATGTGTCTTGGTCGGTCCATACTCCCAGTCTGCCTCTCTCTTTCCCTAGTAGGGTGGGCCTTTGGGGAAGCAGAGCTCCAGGACATATTGGTGGGGTCTTCAGTCCAGGGAAGCCTGGCCAGCATCCTGATGGCATCTGGAACCTGGTGGCTGAAAAGAGAGTTAACATACAAAACCACACAAATTGTTGAGCAATTATGGACCCAAAAGTTGGAATAGTGGAGAGGAAGTGTTGGGAGGGTACTCACTGCAAACTCTAGTGTACTTCTGCGTTCAGGTATATATTTTCCGATATATATTTTTCCCTGGTTTATGGACACATGTGAACATATGCTCTCTCTCACAGAACCTGGTGTATATCAAGGTTTTGGTGGGAAGCCCCAAAGACCAGAAGTAATGATCCTGCTTTGAGCCCCTGGATCCCTACCTGCAAGGGAGTCACTTCACAGGCAGTGAAGTAAGTCTGCAGATGTCTACCTTTCTCTCTCCTTCTCTGCCTTGCCCTCCTCTCTCCATTTCTCTCTGTCCTATCTAACAATGACAACATCAATAATAACAATAATTACAGGAAAAATTTTTTTAAAGGAGCAAAAGAAGGGAAAATAAGTAAATATTTTTTTTTAATGTTTAAAAAGCAGTGAAATTATGAAGCACCAAGGAAAAACCCTGACCCCCCCCCAAAAAAAAATCTAGATAGGTAAAAATAATCTATTGATTGTATATCTTAGTGGGAAAACATTATATTATCACTACAATGTTAAAAATTATGTTAAAATTAAAAATACAATGTTTCGTTACATGTATGCTCTAATTTAATGTATTCATTTTATTTAGACTCATATTTTCTTTTTAATTAATTAATTAATTAATCTATTACTGCCATTATGGGGATCACTAGAACTTGGTACCTGCAGGAGGAACCCACTGCTCCCAGTGCCCTCTACTTCCTTTTTTTTTTTTTCACAGGATAGGAACAATTTGAGAGGAGAGGAGGAAATAGAGAAAAAGAGAAACACCTGCATCACTGCATCATGCCTCCTGAATAAGTGGTTTTAACTGAGGTTCTTGCTGATGGTAACGTGCATTCAATCAGATGTGCCACCCAGAAAACTAAGTAAACATTTATAGAATCAGGTGAAAGTTTATGGAAGCAACTGTCCTTATTTGAACTTCCTTTACCTTGAGAAACAAGTTACAAGTAAAGTCAGTCCGTTGCCTCAAAGGCACTGCAAATTTGTATTCTCAAACTGTGAGACTTCTTAACAGCCGCCATGCCCTTTCTCTTGGCGGTGAACTAAATCATTGTGTGAATTTAGAATAAATTTTTATTAAATGTTTACAAAATCCATTTTCAGATTTCTAAATTAAGATAACTTTTAAAGAGAGAGCTGTAAAAATTTACAAGTCAAGTTATTTATTTTATTAGAGAGAATAATAAAAATGACAATGTATTTTAGCAACTGAAATGTTCAGGTCGTGACATACTTTTGAAGTGACAATAAAGAAACAGATATTAACCTTCAAGTTGAACCATACACTGTAATGCACATCTCAAAAGGAGCCAGGCTACCTACAGCTTATTGATACAAATACATCAGTCTATTATCAAAAGTTTCATGTTCAACAAGCTATAATCACTTCCTTATAAACTGCCATCATTAGCCTGACCTCACTATCTTGTTCTGTTCTGAAAAAACCCTAATCTGGATAAACCCAGTTATCTGCCTCTAGGCTGTATCCTTGAAACTGAGTATCAGAGAAAAGAAAACATTTGTATAACCAACTGGTCTTTTTTTTTATCATTGTGCTGAGGAAATGTTCATTTATATCATATTCTTCTATGATTATCAACCTCTCCTAAGAAAAACATTCTGTTTCTATCCTGAATCCCAGGTTCTCTTGCCTCCTCATGGAATTTACTTCTTTGTTCTTTCTGCCTTCTGCATATTAAACATCTTGCTATTTCAAACTTAAAACATAAAGTAAAAATATTTTGCCTTTCATCAGCTAGTGTCCTATGTTTCTATTTCTGTTAGTCTCTAAAAATATAAATCCTGTTTACCTTCTAATTGGAATCTGTCATCTGCCTACAATATTCCACCTTACTTCCAATTACCAATACTAACTCAGACATCCATCAGAGATAGTCAAATAGTTGATTGAATTATCTACCATTTCTGAAAACACAAGCTTTAATAACTCCTTGATATCACACTTCACCTTACTTCTTTGGCAATACTCCCTATCTTTTGCTACTTACTCTTTTTTATAACCTTTCCTTGTTGGTGTTCATACCATTCAGATATGAGAACTATTTTTCCTAGACTTTCTCCCTAAGAGGTCTCATCCATTCCTATGACTTTGAATACTCTTTGTACTAATGACTCCAAAATTGATATTACCATGTCTGTCTTCCTATACCTCCCCACCAAATGACAGACTCATCTGCAAATAACTATGTAATTCCATAATACATATGCCTCAGTTCCATTGTAAAGTAACTTGCCTTAATAAAATCCCATCTCTTTAACATGACCCACCCACTCTAGACTCTCTCAGCATCAACATGATCAACATGATCTGACTTTTATGCACATCTTCAAATTCATCTCAAGCTTCTGCATGGCCACCTATAAACCTAATTTCAGTTCCTAGAAAACACTGAATTGTTACCTGCCTCAGATTTTACATATGTTATTTGTTAACTCTAGCTGTTTTCTTACTTCTTCCCACTCAACTGTTAACAGTCTGCACTTGGATAAAATCCACTCATCTATTAGTTCTGTTCAAATATTATACCCACTGACTCTCCTCCAATCCAAGTTAGCTCCCACTCTCCAGCTGTTACTCTCTCGTAGAATCCTGTTAATTTACTTCAAAAAAGTTATCACAATGTTTTATTATAGAACCATATATATATATATATATATATATATATATATGTTGATGAGCATATGAGCAACTCTTCTAGTAGACAGTAAGCTCTATGAAGTGGGGGTAAGTTAAATTCTATTCACCAATATAACATTATCTGTTCAGTGTTCCTTCTATGCCCTGAGTTCCTTATTTGCTATATAAGCAAATTAAGTTACTCAGTCTTTGATTTAAGTCTACATAAATTATTATCCCGTGTACTAGAAATATAAAACATTCAGTCTTTGTGTCTGCCATATATGAATGTATGTAAGATCTGTGCGCAAGACCTGCTTATGTACGATGTCCTCTACTTTACAGTGTCTAAATTTTAAACCATTGCATATAAACTTCCAAATGTCACTTTTATTAGTAGATAATGGAGCTACAACTTAGAAAGAAAGAAATACTTATTAAAATTCACATTTCTAATAAGATGGGGGGTCATTAGATCCTCATGCCAAGTGATTTTTATATTGTACTACATCATTCTAAGACTAAATTTTAAACCTTTGGAGAAATAAGGCTTAAACGCAATTTTGGTTTTTCATTTATTCAGTCAAAATACATCACAGGAAACATCAGCTTTCATGCCATTAATAACACCCCATTGCCAAATTCCCTCCTCACTCCTACCAAATACAAGTAAAAACCTTTAAAATATTTCTATCTATAAATTAACGATAATATTTTAATTATGTGGTTCCATGCACTGAAATTAGGATGATGTGCTACTGAAGAAAATCTTCTAATTCTGAAGAGAAGAAAATCGTAAGAGATTATAACTCACTTACATTATCTCTTAAGACACTATTTTCCGTAAACCTAACCATTAATCGGGCAACATTTATTTTGACATTTCCCAAGCTTAAATAGTCAAGTAGGAATGACCTCTTCAAACAGTGAAAGCAGGTTGTTTTTTGTTTCATTTTGTTTTGTTTTTATTGCTACCAGGATTATCACTGGGGCTGAATGTGTGTGTGTGTGTGTGTGTGTGTGTGTGTGTGCATTTTTCTTTTTATTTATAGAGGCAAAGAGAAGAGGAACCTAGGGAGAGAGAAAGAGAGACAGCTGCAGCACTGCTTCACCACTCATGAAACACCCCCCCTACAGATGGGGACTGGGGGTATGAACCAGGATCTTTGCACACAAATTTGAGGGTCTACGTTTTGAAGATAGCTAGTAGGCCTATTTTAGTTATATTCCAAAGGGCCCATGACTATACAGCTTTTTCCTGTGCCTGACCTCTAATATTCAGGTGGACCCAAGTTATTGTCTGGGTAGATGATGTCATGGCTGGAAAAAAGGATCAGGGAAGAGAATAGCTCCCAAATATGGGAAAGGTGTATAAATATTGTTGACTGTAGACTTCATCAATTTGACCTGGGGCCCATATTCAGCTTAGGAGCCTGTGTGACCTCTGCATCCCTGTAGGTCTGAGCTCACATTCTGTGGTCATGAGTAGGAATGTTCCAAGCTGCCCCAATGTACACTATTTTGTTTTTTTGTTTTTTTTTCTGCATCCAGGGTTATTGCTGGGGCTCAGTGCCTGCACCATGAATCCACTGCTCCTAGGGGCTATTTTTTTCCCTTTTTCTTTCCCTTGTTGTTTTATCATTGTTGTGGTTATTATTGTTGTTATTTGGTGTGTTGTTGTTGGATAGGACAGAGAGAAATCAAGAGAGGAGGGGAGGACAGAGGGGAGAGAGAAAGGCAGACACCTGCAGTCTACACTTTTTTAATGCTTATTTTCTTCTCACGCCACTCTTTAAAGTAGATAATACTTTTCACTTTTGACAAAAGTATTGAAGCACATGGATAATAAAATGAGCTCCAAGTTTGCTTAGGAGGTATGTTGTAGATTGAAATTTTAACTTAGGTATGCCCACTTTAAAGAACATATTTTTATTACATAGTGGTTATACTAACCACTACTTGTCCTTTTTAACTAGTTCACACTGGTCATCTTTAAGGTAGTGATTACTATGCCTTTTTCTGGGCATCTGATGTTTTTTCAAAAATCTTTTATAAAACTTCCTTCATTTCCAAAACTGTCAACCAAGCTCCCTCAACAGACAAGGAAGGCCATTGGTTCAGCTCTGCACATCAATAGAGCAATTAGCTTGGGTCTCTACTAAGGTGCTGCCACAAGCAGTAAAGTGATCTGCCAAAATTGGGGTGGTAGTTACTACAAGCCTTTGCTATATCTACACACCAGTGGTAAACCTATAGATTTTCTTAGTGTCCCTTGTGAGCTTGAGCCTGAATGAACCACTCAAGAGTAAGTGAACCACTTAAGGAGCATCTCTCAGTGCTGGAGAATCTGAATGTCCACCTTGGGGCTCTCTCTCCTTTGACTGGAGAATTCATAGGCTCCCAGGCAGCACCATTCTGTTACATTCTGTTACACTCCAGTACCCTGGGGGTGATAAAGTGAAACCGTGTGTGTGTGTGTGTGTGTGTGTGTGTGTGTGTGTGTGTGTGTGTGTGTGTGTGTGTGTGAGAGAGAGAGAGAGAGAGAGAGAGAGAGAAAGAGAGATAAAGTGAAACTGTTCGTGTGTGTGTGTGTGATTTATTTATTTTTATTGGATAGACACAGAGAGAAATTGAGAGGTAAAAGAGAGATACAGAAGGAAAGAGAAAGCTAGACACCCACAGACCTGCTTCACCACTTGTGAAATGTCCCCCTTGCAGGTGAGGAGCAGGGGCTTCAAACTGGGACCTTGCACACAGTAATATGGTCATTTAACTGGGTGCCCCCCTCCTGGTCCCCAAAGTAGAACTGTTCTTGCTCTTTGAATGCAGTCTTCAGTCTCTCTTGTCCAGAGCAGTGAATCAGTCTGGGATTCAATACATAAAACCCAGTTGAGCCTCTTTATTAGAGGAGTTGGACTAGAAACTACCTCTCTGTCTCCAAAACCTCTCATTCTCTTTTATTTTTCCTAAAGTGAATTTTTAAATTTATTTTTAGTTGATTCTTACTTGAGATATTATTTACAAGACTTCTGATGCCATTGAACCTGTTAAGGAATATAGGGCTAATAGGCCTGGAATCTCAAATAGCCTGGAAATGGACAATTAGTTTTGTTTCATCATATGTTTCCAGTGGGGAAGAACATAAAAAGTAGCACAGAGAAATGGCTGGACAGTTTTTGGAAGAACAAAATGGAAGTATCTTTGAGAGGAGTTTTAGAAAGGTAACCACACCTTGGAAGCTGTAACACAAAAAGAAAGATAAATGATCAGGCAGGGTATGGTGCACCTGTTTGAGCACACATATTACAATGTGCAAGGAGCCAGGTTCGAACCCCCAGTCTCCACTTGAAGGGAGAAAGCTTTATAAGTGGTGAAACAATACTGTAGGTCTCTCTCTCTCTCTCTCTCTCTCTCTTTCTCTCTCTCTCTCTCTCCTTCCCTCCTTCCCTCCTTCCCTCCCTCCCTCCTTCTCTATCTCCCCCCCACCTTCTCAATTTCTGCCTGTCTCTATACAATAATAATAATAAGCAAATGACCTCAGTAAACCAATGAGAAGTGAGCTCCAGATTTAAGAGGTGAGAAACATTGTCAGGCCTTGCCTTTTTTCTCTTTTATGGTCCTCATAGGGTCTACCCCTCCAAGCTGTTGTTGCACTTTAATATCATCTCTGCACAAATTCTACCTTACAACTTAGTAATAAAAATAGTTGAAGTTTGCACACTTGACAGTGGAGTCACTTGTAATTCTTTCCAAGATGGCACCATGACTGAATCCTCCTGGAAGTATACAGGTAGTTCTGGGGCTCCCGTCTCACCCTGTCCTGTAGTCCCCACCGTGGTTTCCATATGTCAACAACTTTACTATAAACCCTCAACTCTAGCCCCAATAAAATACTTTAAAAAAATACTGTTGTTACCTTAGAGAGCACAACTGATATCTCCTCCAAATATAGAAACTAGAAACTGCCTAGGTCACCATCTTTTGTTATTATTAAAAATTTTAAATTAAATACACAAATAATCAATTCAGTCACAACTTTGATCTTTATTTTATAAAACATATTTCAAAGAGAATTCTTTGAATTTTATATTTTCCATAATTGAATTCTTGTTTTCAGAAGAATCTTCAGTTTGGACATTAGAGTATATGTTGTTTCATATAACCTAATTTTTTTTTTAAGGAAAAAGTATCTTCCTTCTCCTGAAAAATATTTTTATTTTTCTCCTCCTCCCTTCCTCTTTTAAAATCCTGATTTTGGATGTGCTAGTGAAGTTGACACTACTACTGACTTTGCTAAATCAATTATTCATTTTATTTAGAATAAACATATTCAATATATTCACATCTTTTTCTCTCTCCCTCTCTCTTTTTTCCCCATTTTATTTATTTATCAATGAGAAAGTTAGGAAGAGAGAAAGAAAAAACCAGACATCACTCTGGTACATGTGCTGCCAGAGATTGAACTCGAGACCTTATGCTTGAGAGTCTACTGCTTTATCCACTGTGCCATCTCCTGGACCACCACATCTTTTTCTCTATTTATGCCTTAGATAAAATAATTTTTCTCTTTCTGTTGTTGTGTGTATTTGTTTTCCAGAACACTGCTCAGCTGTATTTTGTAGTGGTGGTGGGGATTAAACCTGGAGCCTCAGAGCCTTAGGCATGAAAATCATCTTACATAAACATTTTAGCCCTAATTAAAGGATTTTTAAAAGATTGTAGCTAACAGAGATTTTGCATACATTAGGAAGTAAAAACACTATATTCAAACACCATATTATTTGGGTATCTTATAGCAAGACACAGTAATACATAAAAGCACATCAAAATTGCCAGTTTAGAGTTTGGAAACTAATTTAATATTAAAGCACAGGGCTTGTATAACTTAGGGCCTCAGAAATCCCAAATTCGATCTCCCTCTGTCTTTCTCTCCATCTCTCTCTCCCTCCCTTCCCCTTCTCCCTCCCCCTCCCCCCCTCTCCCTCCTCTCTCTCTCTCTCTCTCTCTCTCTCACATACACACACACACACACACTTTCCTTCATAATAGTAAATAAATTCTTTTTAATATTTACAAAATTTACAGTTTAGGACAGATAGATATAGAGCTGATGGTTGGCCCATGTCTACAACCTTGGGGGAACTGTGGTGGATTACAGTGGGGAGAGTGAAGAATCAGAACTGTGGTGGTGGGAATGGTGTAGATTTAAACCCCTATAGACATGTAATTCTGTAATGTAAAAATAAATAATTTTTTAAAAACTTACAATTTAACAACTTAATTTTTGTTTGTTTTTAACCAGAGCACTGCACGGTTCTGGCTTTCAGGGGTAGAGGTGATGGGTAGGCAGGAGGTCGAACCTGGGACACCAGAGCCTCAGACATAAAAGGTATTGTGCATAAGTATTATGCTATCTCCCCTACCCAGCTTACTATTTCTTAGACTGGTACATGTCTTAGAACATCACTAACACTTTATGTAATGCATTTTATTAGTATTAATTTAAGTACATTTCCCCCCAAGGATGACTCACCATTAGCAGCAGGTAAGAACAAGAATATATACTTGTAAAATAACTACTACAAGCATGACTAAGGGCCAAGATGGTGATCATTTCTTTCCATAATGTTCCTGCCCCTCTCTCACTAGGACAGATTGTCTTTAAGTGTCCAGATTAGCCAGTCTCCAACATCCCCAACCTTAAGACTGTTCAGTGATGCACTCCAGTTAACATCACACAAAGATATAGAAGTAAACATGGGGGGGCCGGTTGGTAGTGCAGCTGGTTAAGTGTATGTGGCACAAAACACAAGGACCTGCATAAGGATCCCCACCTGCAGGGGAGTCATTTCTAAGCAGTGAAGAGGGTTTGTAGGTGTCTTTCGCTCCCTCTGCCATACCCTCCTCTCCCCATTTCTCTCTGCCCTATGCAACGACGAAAGACATCAACAACAACAATAATAACCACAATAAGGCTACAACAACAAGGACAACAAAAGGGGGAAAATGGTCTCCAGGAGCAGTGGATTCATGGTGCAGGTACTGAGCCCCAGCAATAAACCTGGAGGCAAAAAAAGTAAACATGACCTAACTTGCCATGGTTCCTAAAACTAAAGATGAGATTAGACATTTGATTATATATTTATTCTAGCTTTTTAATAAATTTCAGAGAAATTTACTTAGAGAGACTATGCACTACTCTGTCTTGGGAGTCTGAAAGTATAAATTTGACTATCATTTAAATATTCTTGTGTTGTCAAAGAAGTGGAAAAATATTCCATGCTTATGGGTTGGAAGAATTAACATCATCAAAATGAATATAATACCCAGAGCCATATACAAATTTAATGCTATCCCCATCAAAATTCCTACCACATTTTTAGGAGAATAAAACAAATGCTACAAATGGTTATCTGGAACCAGTAAAGATCTAGAATTGCCAAAACAGTCTTGAGAAGAAAGAACAGAACTGGAGGCATCACACTCCCAGATCTCAAATTGTATTATAGGGCCATCGTCATCAAAACTGCTTTGTACTGGAACATGAATAGACACACTGACCAGTGGAATAGAATTGAAAGCCCACAAATAAGCCCCCACACCTATGTACATCTAATCTTTGACAAAGGTGCCCAGACTATTAAATGGGGAAAGCAGAGTCTCTTCAACAAATGCTATTGGAAAAAATGGGTTGAAACATGCAGAAGAATGAAACTGAACCACTAGATTTCACCAAATACAAAACTAAATTCCAAGGGGACTAAGGACATGGATGTTAGACCACAAATTATCAGATACTTAGAGGAATATATTGGCAAAACTCTTTTCCACATAAATTTTAAAGGCATCTTCAATGAAATGAATCCAATTACAAAGAAGACTAAGGCAAGCATAAACCTATGGTACTGTATCAAATTAAAAAGCTTCTGCACAGCAAAAGAAACTACTACCCAAACCAAGAGACCCCTCACAGAATGGGAGAAGATCTTTATATGCCATACATCAAACAAGAGGCTAATAACCAGAATATATAAAGAGCTTGCCAAACTCAACAACAAGAAAACAAATAACCCCATCCAAGAATGGGGGGAGGACATGGACAGAATATTCACCACAGAAGAGATCCAATAGGCTGAGAAACACATGAAAAAGTGCTCCAAGTCTCTGATTGTCAGAGAAATGCAAATAAAGACAGCAATGTGATACCACTTCACTCCTATGAGAATATAATACATTAGAAAAAGGTAACAAATGCTGGAGAGGTTGTGGGATTAAAGGAAACCTCCTGCACTGATCATGGGAATGTAAATTGGCTCAACCTCTGTGGAGAAAAGTCTGGAGAACTCTCAGAAGGCTAGAAATGGACCAAACCTATGATCCTGCAATTCCTCTCCTGGGGATATATCCTAAGGAACCCAACACATCCATCCAAAAAGATCTCTGTACACATATGTTCTTGGCAGCACAATTTGTAATAGCCAAAACCTGGAAGCAACCCAGGTGTCCAACAGCAGATGAGTGGCTGAGCAAATTGTGGTACATATACACAATGGAATACTACTCAGCTATAAAAAATGGTGACTTCACCATTTTCAGCCAGTCCTGAATGAACCTTGAAAAATTCATGTTAAATGAAGTAAGTCAGAAAGAGAAGGATGAATATGGGATGATCTCACTCTTAGGCAGAAACTGAAAAACAAGATTAGAAGAGAAAACACAAGTAGAACCTGAACTGGAATTGCTCAACCTGAGGCTGTTGACTGGCTACAGAAGAAAGGCAAACGCTAGAAGAAGAATTGCACCAAAGTAAAAGACTCTGGGGTGGGTGGGTGGGTGGGAGAATACAGGTCCTTAAAAGGACCTAGTGGGGGTTGTATTGTTATATGGAAAACTGAGAAATGTTATGCATGTACAAACTATTGTATTTACTGTCGAATGTAAAACATTAATTTTCTCTCTCCCTCTCTCTTTTTTTTCCCAGACAATAAATTGGATCCACCTGCATATCAGATCTCAGGCTCAGAAAAAAAAAAAAAAAAAAAAACTAGTATAGACATAGGCTCTTTGGACTATAACTAAAATAGGACTACTAACTATCTACAAAATGGAGACCCTCAAATCTTCATCTGCAATATTCCAGCCTTTAGATTCATCAATTTGTTTGGCTTCATATGTTAACTCTGTTTCAGCCCACAGGTTCCAGATACTAACATGATGACAACCAGACTTCTCTGGACTGGCAACCCCACCAATGTGAGGGATAAAGAATAAGGAAACTTCCAATGAAGGGTAGGGGATGTGGAACTCTGGTGGTGGTAATTGCATGGAAATATACCCCTCTTATACCACAATCTTGTCAGTCATTATTAAATCAATAATAATTTTTTAAATAGACAGCTTGTGAACTCAATCTCACTGTTAATTCAGTCATAAAACTGTTATTTCCCTCTTTGTACTCCAATTCATGAATGAAATTTCACTTAATGAAATAGATCATATTCTCTGTAACTGTGGGAAACAGAGTAGAGAAACTAAGAAACAACCAGTTTCCTCCTATAAGTGAAATTCAATATTATTTATTTTTATTTTCACCAGAGCACTGCTCAGCTCTTGCTTATGATGGTGTGGAGGACAGAATCTGGGATGTTAGGTGCCTCTATTTGCATTATCATGATTCTGTCTCCCCAGCCCCAGACTCAGTATTTAGATTCTTATATTTCTGATTTCAAATTTGTGCTCTTCAGACTGCCTCTCCAGGTCTTCAGAGGGGTAATATGTCTTGGTCTCAACTTCATTAATGGCAAAACATGTAGTAGGCATGATTATTTTTTCCAACTATACTAGTTACTTACTATTCTTTAGGTAACCTTTTTGTGAGTTAACTACTTCCATTTCTAGTTAATGAAATGTGTAAAGAATCCACTTCAAATGTTGGCACTATTAAGAGCATAGTCTTTCCCTTTACTTCAACTCAGAATTAACTTTTCAGTCTTGTTTGTTATATTTCAGTCCCAGAAGTAGTCCATAGGTGTTATCTGAAGACAGTTTTAAGATTTCTAGTACAAACTAAAAACCACACTCTAGTCTCTCCAGGAACTACTAGAGAATAGATATAAATAGGTCCCAAACTAAAAGGTATTCTCTCAAATGACTTTAAATTCATTTTATTTTTAGACAACCAAACAAGACATATTTCCATAAAAACAATGAACTTAGTCCAAGTAAATCAGGGTCAAAATAAATGAAGAGCTCAAGATGATAACAGTCCTGTTTGTCCTGGTGTTGAGTAGATGACAAGCAGCCAATTAATAGGTCCAAAGTAAATGCTAAATTTGTTAACATTTTTTTCATCTCAAGCTATCCTTAAAGGAAATCATATATGAGGTCACAATGTCTTCAGGGTAGACCATCAGAGCAACTATATGATCTGGATTCATCTTTTCCCCAGTAAAAATAAACAAAAAATATGGTAATTTTTGAAATTAGCAAGGATGTGCTTGATTTGTTCTGCAGCCCTGTTCATAAGAGGTTTTAGTCTTTCTGGTATCAGTTCTTCAAGTTTGCCTTTAAATGACTGCATGTAATTGTTTAATGTAGGCTGCTTTTGTGAAGCTGGTTTTCTACAAGTGATAGTTCATGACATTGTCAACACCACTGATTACTGGGTTTTCAGTACCTTTGCTCTTAGAGCCTTCAGCAGAGGCATTTCCACCAATGTATAAGTCATCAGTACTGTTCTCTTCCCATCCACTTCCAAGCACGACCCGTCTGGTTGCTTCCCGATCTTGTAGATATCAGAGCACACCTCATCACAGCTGATGAATTCTGTTAGATGATCATGCTGGTGGCAACACTGGTTTGCTAAAAGCCCAGAACTCGCATGGGGCTAGAAATAGGTGGGTAGAAAAGCAACAGACATGTTTTGTTGTTGTTGTTGTTTTGTTTGTTTGTGGGTTTTGTTTTGTTTTTTTAGATAGGGTAATTGAAAAGCAAATATGTAGGGCCAGACAGCAGCACACCTGGCTAAGTGAGGATGTTAATCATGCACAAGCCCCCAGTCACCACTTGCAGAGGAAAAGCTTCACAAGTGGTGAAGCAATGCTGTCTCCCTCTCCTTCTCTTTTCTCCCTCAAATTATCTGCCCTATCAAATAAAATAAATAAAGCTAAAGAAGATCTTTTTTAAAAAAAGATTTTCTTGAAAAAAAAAAAAGCATTGTGCCGGGATAGCCTGAGGGTACTTCTTCCCGGGCTAGTGCTCTCTGGCTTGGAGAGAACTCAACTGGAGCCGATATAGGCTGCAGTGTGGGAGAGGGATCAGGAACCCGTGCCGCACTAACTTCCACAGGAGATACACTCTGGAACTCTCAGAGCCGGAAAGCAATTTCCAGGTGTCTTTAATCAGAAGAGCAGCTGTTTTTATACTCTCCAAGTAGGGTGGAAACAGGATGTGATATAGAGAGGGTGGAGAGAAAAGTGACTGGTGAAAATCAGAGTGTGACAAGGAGGGGGCGGAACAGGCGATAATCCTATCACTGAACCACCAATGCCCTGGAGTGCTTTATGTAAAAGTGATTTATGTAAATAGACCAAAGCTTTGGATCAGTAAATCCCTATATAGGCATATGGTTAAGCAGAAGCCAGGGGGAGGTGGCATACTACCCAACAGCACTGCATGTAGTTTACCACAATAACGAATCCCATTCTAGGGCCAGGCAGTGGAGCACCTGGTTAAGTGCACACATTACAGTGCACAAGGATCTAGATTCAAGCTCCTGTCCCGGACCTGCAAAGGGAAAGCTTCACAAGTGGTGAGCACAGCTGCAGGTGTCTCTCTGTTTCTTTCCCTCTCTACCTCCCCCCCACTTTCAAATTTTCCCTCTCTCTATTCATATAATAAACAAATAATAAATGAACATTTTTAAAAGAATCCTTGTCTAGAATAATACATTTTTTTATAATATCAACTCTGCTTCTATGTGACCATCAGCTTAAACTTTCAAATTTTCATATGGGCATAATAATGTCTAACTCAGAATAGTAGTCGTGGTGGATTTAGGCCCTGAATTTTCAAGACAAGTTCTACATTATTCATGTTTTCTTTCAGGCCTCACTGGCAATTTCTCTATTTCTGGTAGTATTTTCCTCAAAAGCTCATCTCACTCCTAAGATTAGTTCATCAATTGATGTTTGATATATTTTCCTCATTTTTAGTTTCTTCTGGCTTAGTTGGAATTTCTTCCTGGTCTCTCTCCTGACTCATTATTGTAGCTGGTTTAACTGTCTTTGATTTCATCATTTTTTTTTGGTGTGTTTTGTAGTTTGTGTCCTGCATGTTGCTGTGCAGTTATTGTGTTGTGCAAGGTAAAGCCACAGTAAAACAAATTCCTCTCAAAAACAGTATCAGAAATCTCAGCAAATGCAACAAAACTGAAGCTGAATTAAACCAGTAAGCAGGCAAAAAATAAAAAATAAAATGAAATAGATAAGTAAGATAAAAAGGAAGAAAAGTAGAAAAAAGAACAAAAACAAACAAACAAAATATTTTAGCTAGACCTATTCAAATCTCTCCCACTGAAAAGAACACCATCTACTACCAGCCAATGCAACAAAAGCTTAAACAAGCAAGGGAGAAGGAAGGAGCAAGATATTAGATGGAGCACTATGCCAGATTTCTCTCACATATGAAATCACAAGTAGAAATCACAAGTTGTTAGTAAAAATAACAATAATAGCAACAAAATCACGGATTCATCAAACCAGAGGGGGGAAAAATCAATAATAAAAACAAGAGTAGCTCAAATTCAAAGGTTTCCCCCAAAGAAAACCAGATCAAACACTTATCCAATATAATAACCACAACAAAGGTGAAAGGATAGAGTTATCAAACCAGAGAAAAAGAAGATGAAAAGAGGGGAAATAACTAAATAAGAATAAAAAGGGGGGGTAAAACCACTACAACACAGATTCCTCTAACAGGCAAAATCACAACAAGAAATCTTCAGCCAATATCCAACAATGACCTAGCAAGCTAATAAGCTAAGACAATAACAGACAGAGACAGACTGTAAATCAAATCTTACTAGGGGGAAAAAAAAACACCATCTCGGGAAGCCGGGCTGTGACACAATGGATTAAGTGCACATGGCACAAAGTGCACTGACCAGCATCAGGATCCCAGTTCGAGTCCCCCAGCTCCCCATCTGCAAGGGGGTCGCTTCACAGGCGGTGAAGCAGGTCTGCAGGTGTCTTTCTTTGTCTATCTCTGTCTTCCCCTCCTCTCTGGATTTCTCTCTGTCCTATCCAACAACAACAATAACAACAATAATAACAATAACAAGGGCAACAAAAGGGAAAAAATTAAAATAATGAAGTTTCTTAAAAAAAATAAAGTAAAAATAAAAACACCATCTCATCCAAGCTGTCCCATAGTTAACTGGAATGCAGTGGGGCAGCTTTAGAGGACACCCCACTGCTTTCTGACAAAAAGTTCCCCTTTGGTGATTTTGACTCCATGGGTGCATGGCCTATTATTCTCTGCTCTATTTCCCTAAACCAGTCACCTCTGCTCAAGGCTGGGTGTTGGGAGTAGAGTGACTCACAGTTTTGCTTCCTTTGTCCTTTAAGCTCCTTTTTGCTGGCTTATAGATGATTTATAATTTTCCACTTTGATTCCTTTTTGACTCCCTCCTTTATAGTTTATCTCCTATAGGCCTGAAAATAGGTTTCCACTTAGATTTCCCAGAGTTTGAATCTTTTTTTGGGAAGAGTCTGTCTCCTTGCCGCTTTCAGGTCTCCATCTTGATTCTAACTCCACTGAAAAGTTCTACATTTCTACTTGATCAAGTTATCTTTATGTCCCAAAGTTATGGTCATTGAGAAAAGAATTTAATTGAATATTAAGTAAATAAATATAAGCATTACAGTAGTGGATAGCACACAGAAACTTCTATAGAATGCTTCCTGTTAATTATCACTACAGTTATTACTACTACTACAATAACTGCACCTTTCAGGGCCAGAGCGGGAGACATATAGTAATATCACACTGATATAATCATAACCCTACAGAATATGGGTAGCTCCAGCTTAGGCTTTCATGTAAACATCTATTCTGTCAAAAAGACTGTAACACTCCCTACTCACAAACCACTGTTGTAGTGTACAATACATTAATCCCCAAAGAATAGACACTTAGAATGCTCAGGTTATAAATACAGACAACTAGGAATTTTATAAGGTCAACAAGCAATAAACAAAGATGTTGAGGGAGCCGGGCGGTAGCGCAGCAGGTTAAGCGCACATGGCGCAAAGCTCAAGGACCGGCTTAAGGATCCCGGTTAGAGTCCAGACTCCCCACCTGCAGGGGAGTTACTTCACAGGCGGTGAAGCAGGTCTGCAGGTGTCTGTCTTTCTCTCCCCCTCTGTCTTCCCCTCCTTTCTCCATTTCTCTCTGTCCTATCCAACAACAATGACATCAATGACAACTACACAATAAGCAACAAAATAAAATAAAATAATTTTTTAAAAAGATGTTGAAAGTCTTATACAGAAATTAGTTTTTATAGAGTCAGTGTCTGCTAACTAGTCTGTGAGCAAGCATATAAAGAAAAAAAACACAATTTGGTGAAATATGTGGGTGACCTGGATGAATTGATACAAAGCCATGCACAAAGGAAGATGAACACTGCAGCAGAGGTATCCCCTGGGCAACACCTGTTCAAAGCTTTCAGTAATCAATAAGAAAAAAAAAAAGAATCTGATTTCAGAACCCTTGCATGGCCTTGAAAATATGTTTTATATGTGTGAACAATATGTTTTTCTTATTACAGACTGTAGTTTTACTTATTTTCTTTTTCCATATTCACAGAATTATAAATGAATAAAAATCCTTTTGAAGACTGTAAGAAAAAGAGAGGAAGAATTATCTGAACTTACTGGACCCCACTCAGCTATTAGATTTGAGATTCTGGTGCCCACGGTGTACAAAATAAGTAGCACTTAGAATATTCTCTCTTAATAAGGATTATTTTAGAGTGAGCTCTGCTTCGATTTATCTTGGTAGGGTCTTAGATTTCCATTTGCGTTTTTTCTTTGTTGTCAGCATAAGGAAAAACTTGGATAGATTTGTTGCAAGACCCAGTGAATGGGTTACTAAGAGGATTGTAGATTTTAATGGACTTTTATCTTTCCTTCCCACACAATTAGCTATTTCCTACAAACCTTAGGTCTAAAGGATTTGAATTAGAACTTTAAATATTACAGAGCTGAATCATCAAAGGGTTTTTAACCTGCCAGTAGAGGAAGGGCAGAAAGCAAGGACCATTTGATATAATGCTATGAATTATTAGCAGTGAGGGTGGCTCCCTGAAGCCAAATAGAGAAAAACAGAAAAGGAAATGTATGATGGAACCAAAGTAGGCAACTCAGACATACAAGGAAATCAAAACTTTAAAATGACAAGACAAAGAGCAAAGGAAGCAAAGGTGATACTAACTTTCTTTCCTGGAGTCTGCTAATTTATCTAGGGCAACTGCTCCCAGCCATTAGCAAAAGTGCTGGTCCATAGTGATGCTTTCAATGATCTCTTCAATGGCACCCTACAAAGAGAAAAGATAATTTTTCTTGTATTAGGTGTGCTTATGTTAAAGGATTATTTCTTATTTGGGGAGTATGTTCTAAGTATTATTAAAACATTTTATATGTAGAAGATGGTATTAACTACAATATGTTATGTTTATTTCAAGGCACTTACTGATCAAAATTAAAAGTTAAAATCATTGCACTCCCTCATAAATTTTTTTTTAAATTTTTGAAAAAAAATCTGAGACTCTCCACTTAAGACAGTTGTCTTAAGGAGGACTGGAATTATCTAAATAGTAGCTTCTGTACCAAAAATATATCATTCGTTATTAAAAAGGAATGAAGGAAGTTTGAGAGAGTGAGGAAAATTGTCCTAATTGGCATCTACATTTCTCAGTGAAGAATGGTCAACTCTCATCCTTATAAGAACTATATTTTATATTTTTGGGGTTTTTTTCCTTAAATTTACTCATCTCTGTGGACCAGAGACAAATAGTTTACAATGGATTTTCCTAAATAAGAAGAATAATATTTCTGGAAACACACTTCTGTGCTCCACATAAAAAAGATCGAAGGAAAAGCTTCAAGCAAATGTCAATTCTTTTCATAAAGAAATCATACTACTAAGACTCCAGGGATATAACAAATAAACTCTTGACTACAGTAGGAAACTAAATCAAGTCCTTGAGCTAATTTTAATGGAAAAAGTTTCAATATAAAAGAAGATACCCTCTCTCCATCCCCCCCATAAATATATTTCCTGAGCTCTAAGAAGGTACATAAGGGAATATTGAAACAAATATTCAATCTATATAAAATAGGTAAGAGTAGTCAAATAAATACAGATTTCATAGACACCGTGAAACAAAATAAAATGTATAAAATGCTGAGAGCCTCCCTGTATATGAAATGAGGCTAATATAATAGTTTCCATTTGTTATTTGTGGTTAATAGTAGGTTAGAAGACTATAATTTTACTGTGTAGACTGCACACTACATCCACCACTAAAGTTCTGTGTCCCTACACTCCCACCTCCCAAAGATAACCACCAGAGTTCTCACAAGTCTTATAAATAGTTTGCTTCTGAGTTTTCTTTTATTTGGTTTAAGTTCATGTGCATCCTATCTCTAGAATCTACTTGCGGCTGAAACCAGAGAGCATTCTGGAGAACTCTCAGAAGGCAAGAAATGGACTTATACTATAGCCTGGCAATTCTTCTCCTGGGGATATATGCTAAGGGTTCAAACACACCCATCCAAAGAGATCTGTGCATGCTGATGTTCATAGCAGCACAATTTCTAATAACCCAAAGTTGAAAGCAATCTAAGTGTCCAACAACAGATGGATAGCTGAGAAAACTGTGGCACATGTGCACAAAGGATTACTACACAGTTGTTTTATTTTAAATAATAAATTCACCTTCTTCACCTCATCTTACATAGAGCTTGAAGGAATCATGCATATTAAATGAGATAACCCAGAAAGACAAGGGTGAATATGGAATGATCTCATTCATGAGTAGAACTTAAGAAACAAGAACAGAAAAGGAAAACAAAAAGTAAAGTTTTGATTGATTGGTTTGGTGTATTACACCAAGGCAAAGTACTCTGGGGAAAGAAAACAGGAAAGTGAGGGGGAGGAGGATTTCAGGGCCTGGTACATGATTGGTCTAATTTGGGGGTGAGTATTTTGCAGATACCCATCTTGGTGAAATGAGAAATTATACCCATGTGCCAATAACTGTACTATAAACCATTAATCACTGAATTAAAATTAATTCATTCATTAATTCATTAATTAAAAGGAAAGTGAAAACAGGCACTAGAGAAGTTCATATTGTTACCTAGAGCTACAGAGAACATTGAACTACTCCATTCCAGGTCATGCCATTATTTGCCCTTACATTAAATAGCTATTTGCCTAAATTTTTATTGCCTAATACAAGGTGTCTAGCTTTTGAGAAGCAAATCAAATTGCAAGGTCTTTCACCCTTAGTAAAAACTAAAGAAAAGAACAAGCTAAACAGATAAAGCACAATCAGAACCAACCTTGCTATGACACAGAAATCATCAGACAGGAAACTTAAAATAACTATAATTAATAAGTTTATGGATATTATGGTAAAAGTAAATAAACATATAGTCAATGTGAAAGATGGAAACTCTTACAAAGTAATCAAAATGAAATGCCAGAAATTTAGAAAACCATTATTACAGAATGAAGGTTTTAGTTTATTGGTGAACTCAATGCAGCTGAGGAAAGTATCAGTGACTGTGATGACATCATCAGCAACTTTCCAAACTGACACATAAAGAAAATTGAAAACTGCTTTGAAAAATAGAACAAGCTTAAAAGAAATGCAAGGCAACTTCTAAAGGTGTAACTAAGTTATAATTGGATATCAGAGCAAAATAAAACAGTCCAATATTATAACCCATAATTAGAAATAAAAAATTGTGAAAGTACACTGATACGAATCATTAAATAAATTTATAATGGGAGGAAAACAGATAAGTTGTTCAAGAAGATGAATTCCAGATACTACATAGGTTTTCTATCAGAATGAAAATAAAATATGCCTTAGTCTTTGTGCTCCATGTCTCAACAATTGTGCTATAAACTATTATCCTTCTAATAAAGTGGGTTTGAGGGAAACACCTGTGCTTTGAAGCTTCCTTTCAAAGAATACAGGTGTCGGAGGAAATACTAGATTTTGCTATAAACTATGCTAAACAATTAGATATTCAAATGCATTAAATTCTATAATATATGCAAAATTAATTTAAAGTGAATAATAATGTTTGAATGTGAAATGAACAACTATTAAGCTTTTCAGAAGAAAATATAAAGAAAATCTTGTGGTGCTGGCTAGATAAGATTTCTTAACTTTAACTCCAAAATAATAATCTATAAAGGAATATTTGGGATAGTGATTTAGCTCAGTTGCATATTGGTGCCTTGCACTGTGAGTGACCCAGATTTGAGACCGACACCCACGATATTGAAAGACTCTTTGATGATGTGGTCCTGTTCAGTCTTAGCTTCACTGCCTTCACTGTCTATCTAAACAGAGAGAGAGAGAGAGAGAAGAAAGAAGGAAGGAAAGGAGGGAGGAAAGGAAAGGAAAGGAAAGGAAAGGAAAGGAAAGGAAAGGAAAGGAAAGGAAAGGAAAGGAAAGGAAAGGAAAGGAAAGGAAAGGAAAGGAAAGGAAAGGAAAGGAAAAGAAAGGAAAGGAAAAAGAAAGAAAGAAAGACAGACAGACAGACAGACAGACAGAAAGAAAGAAAGAAAGAAAGAAAGAAAGAAAGAAAGAAAGAGAAAGGAAAAAGAAAGAGAGGAAGGAAGGATGGAAGGAAGGTAGGAAAGGAGGAAGGGAGAAAGGAAGGGAGGGAGAAAAGAAAGGCAGGAAAGACAGGTTTCATAAATGGGACTTCGTCCAAATTAAGAACTTCTGTTGTTCCAAAAATAACATTTAAAAAATGGAAATACAAGTTATAAACTGGGAAAGTATTTTCAAATTATATAAATGGTAAAGCATATGTCTTCAGACTATGAAAAATTTTAAAACTCAGTAGTAAAAAGACAACCCAAATATGAAAATTGATTAAAGATTTGAATAAATGCATCATCAAATTAAAGCACATGAAATCAAGTATTAGTTCACTGATAGCAGTTAGAAAAATGAAGATTAGAATGATATAGGAAAAAAGACTTTGCACATGTTGGAAGAATATAGAAACAGTAGAATTTTCATATATCATTAGTGAGAATGTGAAAATGGTACAAACACTTTGGAAACCAGTTTAGTTGCTAGAATTCAGTAGAGTCGTTTCTTTAAAAGCATGTAAACAGTTTTTTCCCCATGTAACAATTTTGTTCCTAGTTACCTCCCTACAGTAAGTGAAAACAAAAATAACCAAAGACTTCTCATGAATGTACTTAAGGAATATTACTAAAATAATTGAAATCTGGAAGCAGTTCAAATATCACAATCAACAAATAGCTGTATATCAATACAATAAATACTACTCAAAAATGAAAAAAATTCAAAAGTGACACATGTGAAGGACAAAAATAATTCAAAAGCATTACACTACCTGAAAAAAGTTAGATTAAAAAGCAATGCACATTATACAAATCCAATTATTTGGAATTTCTAGAAAATGCAGAACTATAGAGACAGAATCAGGTCAATGGCTATCTGGAGCTAGGAATAAGAACAGATTTAGTTCTAAAAGTAATGTGGAAACGTTTGGGGGTAATGAAAGTATTTTAAAAGTATAATGTGGTGACGGTTGCACAACTATATTTTATGTCCTGTAAATATGTAGGACAGAGAGAAAGCTGTAACTGGATCCAGATCTTTGAAGTTTTCAAAAGAAGTGAGATTGAGTAACTATCCATAAAATGATTACCTCACCTCTATAACAGTAGAAATGGTAGAAAATATGGAGGCATTCAAAGATAACAAATAGCTAGGAAAGAGTAAGAGGACAGCAACATAAGAGTTTCTATTTAGAATTAAATGGAAAGACTATATTCTTTTGTCATTTCTAATGGTTATAAACTCTCAAATTAACCACTATGAATGCAGAATGTTGCTCTTTCTTGTTGAAGTGTACCTGTAAGTGAAATATTATGCTTGTAGTTATAACAGTGAAAGCTAGCAAAATAATTTTTAGCATCTATCAAGCCAGAAAATAGGTATGTACAATTGGAGGTCTGAGTTTAGAAAGAGATCTGATTGTAATGGAAGAAGAGGTTAATTAAGATCTACAGGATTTCTGGGACTTAGAAGGCAGTAAATGAATAATTATCTCAGTTCTGGTGGGTATTTTCTTCAAGTTCTATTCCAGAGCACAAGAAGACAGTAAAAAAATCTGGTAGTTAGGTGGATCAATTAATACTCTAAACATTTTCCTCCAAAGGTTTCCCTAACAACTGTTTTTACTCAGGTTGATCATTGTACTTTCCTCACCTTTCTGCCCCAAATAACTACCCTCTCCGAGTTCCATCTGCCAATTTATTTTACCTTAAAGTCTTCTATCACATTTTACCTGTGCATATCTCTCCTCTCTTTGGAAGATTCTGAGCAGGAGAACAATGTATTCAGTCTCCTTAGAGATTCTGTGTTAATACTTTAGAATTTGTAGTGCATATGTTTTGTTAAACTAAAGATATTTTTTCCCTTCCAGGGCTAGTTATCCCTGGGCCTCGGTCCTGGCACTAGGAACCCAACACTCCCAGAGTCTTTTTTTTTTCTATTTTATTTGATAGGATAGAGAGAAATTGAGGGGAGGGGAGAGATAGAAAGAGACATCTGCAGACCTGCTTCACTGGGTGTGCCACCACCTGGCACCAATAAAGATAATTTTCCTTTTAATACATTTTATTATTTGTTTGTTTGTTTATTTTCCTTTTTTGTTTCCCTTGTTTTTATCATTGTTGTGGTTATTATTGTTGCTGTTATTTATGTTGCTATTGCTGGATAGGACAGAGAGAAATGGAGAGAGGAAGGGAAGATAGAGATGGGGAGAGAAATATAGACAATTGCAGACCTGCTTCACCTCTTCTGAAGCGACCTCCTTACAGATGGGGTTCAAACAGGGATCCTTTTGTTGGTCCTCGAGCTTCACACCATGTGCATTTAACCCTCTGCACTGCAGTTCAACCCCCAAGTTAATATTTCATGTGGAATAATTATTAGTATACTATTTGGAAATTAAATGTTTTCTAACAAATTAGTAATAATGTATTTTTTATATCTCATTTTCTAGTGTGAGTTCTGTCACCAAAAAGTTGGATGGCATTGGACATGTGACTTTTGACTCTGTTCATCTATAAAAGAACTGTGTTATCTTATATACTGAATAAAAGTAAGTGATGCATTTTTTCCAGTACCGAACAAACAGTGGAGCCAATGCTATTAGTATTTGTTTCAAAACAAAAGTAGGTAAACTGTACATTAGAAAAGGAAGAAAATCTGATATGTTTATCTCTCAAACTACCATTTCAATTTCATGGCACAGAGAATAAGAAAATTATTCTGCAACTGAACATCTTTCTAGAAACTGATTTCAATGCAACTTTTTGTTCTAATATTGGATGCTGTTGAAAAATAAAACTATATTCAAGAAAGAAAAGTCAATTTAAGAACATGTGTAGTGTAGTGATGAAATATATGCCAAGATTTGCATAATTTCTTATATCCTGCAAAATTGGAAAATTCTACTAAAAAACACAAATGCATTAACTAGATGCATTACAAATCTCCAATTCACATATATGAAAAAAATAATAGATTTTTCTAAAATTGCTTAATGTCTGTGTCTTAGGTCTTTATAGGAAAATATAAATGTGGATTTTTTTTTTTTTTACTTAATTGGTGAGTTAAAGACGGTGGAGCTTCACTCCTGTGAGAATGTCATACATCAGAAAAAGTAGCAGCAAAAAAAATGCTGGAGAGGTAGTGGGACAAAGGAATCCTCCTGCACTGCTGATGGGAATGGCAATTGGTTCAATCCCTGTAGAGAGCAGTCTGGGGAATTCTCAGAAGGCTAGAAGTGGACCTTGGAATTTCTCCCCTGGGAATATATCCTAAGGAATCAAAAAAAAAAAAAAAAACAGAAAGATTTGTGTATGCCTATGTTCATAGCAGCACAATTTGTAATAGCAAAAACCTGGAAGCAACCCAGGTGTCCAACAACAGATGAGTGGCTGAGAAAGTTGTGAATATATATATTACTCAGCTATCAAAAATAGTGATTTCACTTTCTTCACCTCATCTTGGATGGAGCTTGAAGGAATCATGTTACGTGAGATAAGTCAGAAAGAAAAGGATGAATATGGGATGATCTCACTCATAGACAGAAGTTGAAAAACAGTAACAGAGGGAAAACTCAAATCTGAACTTGGATTGAAATTGGTTTATTACACCAAAGTAAAAAACTCTGGGGATGGGGGGTGGAGTTCAGGTCCTGGAACATGATGGCAGAGAAGGACCTAGTAGGGGTTGAATTGTTATATGGAAAACTGAGAAATGTTATGCATATGCAAACTATTGTATTTTACTGCCAACTTAAACCATTAATCCCTCATTATAGAAATAAAAAAGACTATGGAGTTCTATAATTATCAATATTTATATATATTTGTCCATTCTTTTTAATGATCCTGCCTTCTCTTTCTAAGTCACACCTAAGCCTACCGCTACTTCTGAATATCCTTCTTTTTCCCCCTTCTCTCTCCAGGTCTTGATGAAAGTTCTGAGCCTGCTGCTCACCCTTGCCTAACATTTCTTCCCCTCTGGGACTATGGACCAAAATTCCTTATGGGTTGCACAAGGTGGGAGTTCTGTCTTTTGTAGTAGCTTCTCTGCTGGACATGGGCATTGGCAGGTTGTTCCATACCCCCAGGCTGCTTCTATTTTTCCCTAGTGGAATAAGGCTCTGGAGAGGTGAGGTGAGGTTCTGAACACATTGGTTAGATTGTCTGCCCAGGCTAGTCAGGATGAAATCATAGTAGCATTTGCAACTTGATGGCTGAAAGGTGGCAAGATATAAAGCAGTACAAAATGTTTAATAAACAGGAACAAAAAGTGAGAATAGAGCACATATTAGGGATCTTAGGGTAGAAAGAAGCTAGAAAGTCTGTTAACACATATTTGAGACTTTGGAAGAACTACTACAGTTCAAGATGGAAGAAATCAGGTGACGGGAATGACTTGGAATTATACACCTGTTATCTCATAATTTTCTATATCAATATTAAATTACTTAAAAATTGGAAGAAATAAAAATAAAATAAAATGACTGAGAAGTTAAACTGGTTTTCATCTAGAGGGTTGACCCAGAATTTTCAGTGAGAACAAAGTTTTGTCTATATTAGAAAAATAATTAAATAAATGTTAGTGAATAGTTTGAGAAGTGAAAACTAGGTTACAGTATAGGCAAATGTGTAAGTGCTATCCTCTACCAGATTGAGACCCCAGCTTTACCACCCAGTCACCACCCCAATCCACTTGCCTTAGCTCCCTTCCCCTTAAATAAATATTAAGGTAGTTCAGTTGTTTAAAGTGGAAATTAGGATGGGAAAGATAGTCCAATGGCTATGCAAAAAGATTCTCATACTTGAGGCTCAGAGGTCCCAGATTCCGTTCTTCACATCACCATAAGCCAGAATTGAGGAATGCTTTGGCTAAAAAAATAAAATAAAGTGGTACCTAAAGACAGAGGTAGCAACTATGGTTATATGACACAAGCAATATCTTCTTCTACTGTGTAGCATTCTTTAACGATGAAGCATTGTGATTCCTGAAGGAAGTCAGGTCTGGGAACAGCTCTGGGAAGTCAGTTCTGGGTACTTAGACAAGAATAGTGAGACCAGTTACCAGGCACATCAAAAGATATTTTCATGATAGTAGTTTGGAATTTACTATGAAGGCCTTTGATTCATAGTAGTCTGTAGATCAAAGATTAAATAAAATTGAGTAAGCTCACAAAAATCACAATTTGTAAACTTTCTTTTCTTTAGTACCAGGAACTAACTGGTTGCTTCACCCATTTAATATCAAATAGTTATTTAATACATGTTGTTTTCGCCGGGCTGGCTTCACGGGTGGGTAACAGACGACCCGGGACTCATGGCTGGGTTGTACGCAGTATCTCTTTATTCATGCAGGACGCAGTGCAATCTATACCAAGCTAAGCTAAACTAAAAACTACAAACAATCTTGTCCTTATAAATGTACTAGCCCAGTAGGGTGGGAACAGGATGCGACGCAGAAAGGATGGAGAGAAAAGTGACTGGTGAAAATCAGGGTATGACAAGGAGAGGGGGCGGAGAAGGCAAGAATTCTACCACTGAACCACCAATGCCCTGGAGGGAGGATGGTGCTTGTTAACAGAGGTTATGTAAATAGAATACAGTGTTATGTAAATAGAATGCAGGGGGGATTAAACCAAATGAAACAGAAAGGGTTTTTAAAAGCAGAATTAGAAGCATACCAACAAATACAGACAAGTGAATTTTCTATAAAGGTCTTACAGATGATAATAGTTATAGTATCACTAGTCGTATCTACTAAATCAAAACTCTTCACTAAATGCCAGACACTGTTTAAAGGTGATGTAATTAATACTTAAATGACCCCTTGGCAGTTGCAGGAGGCATTTCACATTTCTGATTTTAAAGATTCAAAAAACCAAGAGCTAAAGTGATTAAGATGTTCACACAACTAATAAATGGAAGGATCAGAATTTGAATATCAGTATTATGATCAAAAAGCATAACTCTGGTCATCTTAAATAGTACTGATTCATCTTTTCCACACTGATATATTTATTCTTGCCTGAAGAACATAAAACAGAAGCAGGAAAATGTTACTGTACCACCTTGATCACTATTTGCTAGGTTTTGATGATCCTAATTAATCTTTCAGAAGTTTCCTACTGGTTGCAGAAATTTAATTAACTAACATGAATATAGAAAAGTTTCCAGATTAAGTGAAGTTTATTTATGCCAGTATTGGTATTGTTGTAATTCAAACTGGTAAAAATATCTTTAGCATCAATCAATACTAATCACACAAGATAAAATATTCCAACTGCTAGAAAAGACCAGATTTGTTACAAACAAAATTTATTAGTTTCCATTGTTTCTAGCAAAAAAAAAAAAAAGACTAAATAGCTCTATAGTCAGCTATCTTTTTTTTAATAATTCAGATTCTGGAAAAAATTATGTAAAAGTTGTTTCATGGTAGTGAAAATTCAAATTCATCTAAATGGTTCATTTAAATTTAACAATTAATTTTTTAAAATTAAATACAAACCACTGGCAACACCAATGCTGTGCTGTTAAGGGTATGGAACAACAGGGGCCCTTCCCCACTGCAGGCAGAAATGGGAAGTAGCACAGTCACAGTAGGACAGTTTGGCACTTCCTTACAAAACCAAACTCTTGACATATTACCAAGCAATCATATTCATGTGTATTTACTTATAGAAGTTGAAACGTTATCCATAAAATCTTTAACAGATGTCTATAGCAGCTTTATTATATGCCAAATACATAGAAGCAATATATGATAAGTACGAGCAATCAGGATGTCCTTCAGCACATAAAAAGATAATATGAAGACAAAAAAGAAATGAGTTATCAAGCCACAAAACGTCCTAGAGGAATCTAAAGTGCATATGTCTAAGTGAAAGAGCTAAACTGAAATATGTATATATTTCATGTATGAATCCAGCTATTCAAAAATATAAAAGGGTAAAAAAATATGGGAAGATAATGTCAGGAATCAGATTGTGAGAAATGATAAATAGGCAGAACACAGAATATTTTAGGTACTAAAACTATTGTACCTGTCAATGTAATAACACATGCATGCCATTATATTGTCACTGTCTATGGAACACACATCTAGATACAACTGTAATATAAACCGGACTGTTGATAATAAATATCATGTAGTTTCTTCATTGTAACAAAGCTGCCATTCTGATAAGGATGTTGATATGAGGAAAGTTGTGGATGTGTCAGAGAAAAGAGTATTGGGAAAATTTCTGTACCTTATGATGAATTTTTCTGGAAACCCAAAATTTTATCAGTCGAGAATGATATCTCATCAGGCAGGGACTATGTCACCACATGGGAAGAAATATGGCAACAGAGGAATCTTCAATAATGTGGTGTCTTTCTCTCTTTCGTCACTGCCACCCTACTGATAAAAAAATAAATAAATAAACAGCCTGAAACAGTAAAGCATGCATAAGGTTGTGGTCACATACAAACATACAGAGAGGGAAAGACAGAGAGAGAGAGAGAGAGAGGAGAAAGATGGAGAGAAATTATCTCCCCCTCCAAAATACAAAAGAGTATAAACATTTGCCAGTGCATGCATTTCATCAAGTAATGCATGCACTGGCAAATGTTTATACTGGTGTCAAATAATTTACATATGGGTCCCCTCTAGTTTTCAGCAATGTGTACCCTGTACTGTCAGAGTATAACAACCTGGTCAAATTCATCTTAACCCTTAGAAATAATGCCATGCCTAAACTGTCTATAGTTATAGCACCTATTGCTGGAGTTGGGTAAATTGAATCTTTAGTACTGACAATTACCTTGAGAAAATAGGACTCCATGCAATTATTCTCCTCATTAAAATAATTAATATGGGCCACTGTAAATTTTAAGGGGCACCAAGCATTGACATTGTCTTTAAGGATGCAATTTCTCAGAATAAACAATACTAGACTCTGTTAAAAAATGTTTGTTGGGAGAGAGAAAAGAGACATACCAGAACAATGCTCATATCTGGCATAAAATTGTTCCAGGGATTGAACCTATGACCTCAAAGACCTTGGGCATATAAACTGGTGCTCTAACAAACTGAGCTCTCTACTCATCCTAATATAGGGCTTTTGTATATGAGGCCATTTCCTTGTAAACAACTACCTTCTTGAAATAAACTCATATAGTCAAGAAAGTGATTTCTTTCTCCTCACTTCACAACACTGATCACATCAGGAAACCTCTATCCACAAGGTCTCATCTGTTACTGATTTTAAACCAGAGACTCCTCTTCCAAATGCTATCACATTGTAGCTGTAGCAAAGAAATGTAGTGGGACATAAACAGTCCGTAACAATATCCCATGTGATTTACTGATAAGTTCTACCACTAAAGTATATGAATGCTCTCTTTGTTCAAAAACCTCCCCAGTACTTGGTATTTTCAGATTTTTTTTTCCATTTTCACAAATCAAATACACACAAAATTATATCTTATTCTATTTTTAATTTGTATTTTGAGCCCAATTTGGGTGAGCATATTGTCATTTGTTTATTAAACATTTTTTAAGTGTAAATTTAGATGTCTTGTCCATGCTTGTTTTCTACTGAATTCTAATTCTTTACTACTAGGATTTCTAGGAGTTCGTTATAAATTCTAAGTTCTAGACCTTTGTTGGTTGAGTATATTGAAAATCTTTTCTAGTCTGCAACTTATACTTTTATGTTATACATATAGTACCTCCACGTGGTATACTTTTTAGGATTTAAATGATTTTAATTTGATGTTATTTTTTCTTCTGATGCCACTTATTAGTCTCCTAGAAGTATTAAGTAAAATTTTCTGAGTGATCATTTTAATTTTTAAAATGTCTAAATATTTTATTTAATTTATATAGTAGTTTTATTATTTTTCCAAAATTAACTTTTAAGTATGATGGGAAGTAGGAATTCAATATATACTTTTATTCCTTGTAAAGGAATCGTTGAACGCATTTTTTGTAACTAAATAAAATTTTCCCTACTAACAGGAATTGTCACCTCTGTCATATGTCAAACTTCAGATTGTGATTTTGAGATCTCTGTTCTATTCACTCAGGTATCATACAAAACATGTTTTAATAACTTAATAGTTGTTGCCTTAGAATCATTTTTTTCAGATTTTACTATGACAATTTATTCACTTTAATATTTGATGCACATTAGTAGCTTTCTGTATCTGATTATGTATATATTTCTTTCAAATAACATGTAACTAGATTTTTTAAGTTCAAATCTACTATTATTACAATGGACAGGTCAATCTATGTATTCTTATTTTCATTGTAGATAGATATATGTCTATATTTATGTATATCAGTGTTTTATTTTCTGTCTTCTTTTGGTATTCATTTTTAAAAATTTTATTAATGACTTACTATTGATTTACAAAACTATGAGATAACAGGTGTAATTCCACACTGTTCCCACCACCATAGTTCTGTGTTCCCATCCCTTCCACTGAAAAATTGTAGTAGTTCTCTCAAGGTCACAGGTATGAGTTTATTATTATTTTTGTAACTATATGTATTTTTATTATCTTTATTTAATTATTGGATAGAGACAGTCAGAAATCGATCAGAAGGGAGAGGTAGAGAGGGAAAAAGACAGAAAGATATCTGCAAACCTGCTTTACGACTCGCAAAGCATTCCCCCTGCAGGTGGGGACCGGGGCCTCGAACCTGGGTCCTTGTGCCAGGTGTGCCACCACCTGGCCCCTATTTCTGTAACTATATATCTATATTTTTATATATTTACCCTTTTTATATAGTCCTGCCTTCACTTCCTTTCTAAGTCACACCTATACCTATTGCTGCTTCTCTTATCTCTCTGGGTCCTTATGGAATTGGAGCTCAGAGCCCTCTGATCATCTTCCCCTAACATTTCTCCCCCTCTGGGAGTATGGACCAAACTTTATTATGGAGTGCAGAAGGTGATAGTTCTGACTTCTGTAATTGCTTTTTCACTAGACATGGGTGATGGCAGTCCAATCCATAGCACCGGTCTCTTTCTATCTTTTGCTAGTGGGGTAGTGTTCTGGAGAGGTGAAGTTCTAGGACACATTGATGAGGCTATCTACTCAAGGAATAAATGATAGAATCTGCAAGTTGGTGGCTGAAAGGTGGTAAGATATAAGGCAGGACAAAATGATTAATAAGCATAAACCAAAAAGTAGGAATATTGAAGATGATAATAGGGATCTTGAAGTAGTGAGAAATTCTAGAACTATGTTGAATAGAAGTGGTAAGAGTGGACATCCTAGCCTAGTTCCTAATTTTAGGGGGAAAGCTTTCATTTTTCCCCATTGAGAAAGATGTTAGCTGTGAGTTTGTCATATATAGCCTTTATTATGTTGAGGAATTTTCCCTCCACTCCCAATTCCTTGAGGGCCTTTATCCTAAATGGGTGTTGGACCTCATCAAATGCTTTTGCTTCATCAATTGATAAAATCATGTGATTTTTATATTTCTTTTTGTTGATATGGTGGATTACATTAATTGACTTGAGTGTTGAACTATCCCTGTTTCCTAGTGATGGATCCCTGTTGGTCTTGGTGGATTATTCTCTTGATATGTTGTTGGATTCAATTAACCAAAAATTTTGTTGAGGATCTTTGCATCAATGTTATATAATCTAAGGGGCCCATGAATTTACTAACTTTTGCCTGAACTCCACAGCTAACATTCAGGTGGGCTAAAAGTATTGTCTGGAAAGATAGTGTCAGAGTTGGAAATAGAACTAGAAAACTGGATCAGAGAGGAGAGTAGCTCCCAAATATGGGAGAAGTATGTAAATACCACTAACTGTAAACCCCATTGATCTGACCTAGAGCCCATGTCTATTCATATTTAGCACAGCAGCCTATGTAACCTCTGCATCCCTGTCAGTCTGAGGTTGCATTCCATGGTTGTAGGTAGGAACATTCTAGGCTGCACTTATTTCAGGACAAATCTTCCTCTAGTGGCAGAATATGCTGCTCCTGCTTCCCTTTGGAGAGTGGGGCAATTTCTGCCATTGTTGTTCTACTTTGAGGGCAACATCCTGCAGAGGCCCACAAGAGGGTTTATGATGTTGTTACTGATAGAGATGACCAGTGATGGTGGAATCTGTTAGAGGTCTAAACTCATCATGTGGGAATCCTAGGATTCTTTGACTAGGGCCCAGATGTTGAGCTGGCCTGATAGTGACGATAAGGGTCATCTTTAAGGTGTGAAGGTCTCTTGCCCTTATCCAACTTTTGTAGTCCTTACTTTATCCAACAGGGTTAGAGTTAGAATGATTGAGGGAAGTAAAATAGGAAGAAGGTGAGAAGTATATCTCAGTCTAATTAGAAAATATCTGATTATGACTAAGTACGGTGTATTTTTAAGTTTTTTATTTATAAAATGGAAATATTGACAAGACCATAGGATAAGAGGGGTACAATTCCACACAGTTCCCACCACCAGAACTCCATATCCAACACCCTCCCTTGATAACTTTCCTATTCTTTATCTCTCTGAGAGTATGGACCCAGGGTCATTATGGGGTGCAGAAAGTGGAAGGTCTGGCTTCTGTAATTGCTTCCCTGTTGAACATGGGCATTAGTGTCTTTTTAGGTCTTCCTGCTTATTTGCTGTACTGTTTGAGTCACTGTAGATGTCAATATTGATAGCTAGTATGACACTAAGGACGTGTCCATTTCGTCTAAGTTGTCAAGTTTATTTCCATATATATGCCCATAATAGCTAAATGATCCTTAGTATCTCTGGCTTGTCTGTTGTAATATCTACTCTCTCATTTCTAAGTGATTTTACCATGGTTTTCTTTTTCTCTTAGTGAGTATAGCTAGTGACTTATCTATTTTTTTATCTTTTCAGAGAACCAACTCTTGGTTTCATTAATTTTCTTAATAGTCTTTTTGTTTCTATTTCATTGATTTCTTTTTTCTGATTTTAACTATTTTCTGTTTCCTGCTGACTGTTGAGTCTTTTCGTTGATCCATTTCTAGTTAGCTCAGCTGGGTTGTTAGATGGCTTACTAGTGATTTTTCCTCTTTATTAATGTGTGCCTGTATTGCTGTGAACTTCCATCTCAGGACTACTTTTACTGTCCCATAGGGTCTATTAGTTATGCTTCTTCATTTTTGTTAATATCAATATAAGTCTTAATTTATTTTTTGATCTCTTCAGTGACCCATGTATTATTCAGAAGCATGTTGTTTAGTCTCCAGATTTTGGTGCAGTTTCTTTGTTTTTTTGTGATTGATTTCTAGCTTCATATCAGCATGGACTGAGAAGATGCATCCTATGATTTTAATACTTATATATTTGTTTAGGCTGTCTTTGTGATCCAACACATGGTCAATCCTAGTTAATGTTCCATGTGTACTTGAGAAGAATGTGTATTCATTTCTTTTGGAATGGAAAGTTCTGTATATATCTGTTAGGTCCATCATGTTTATGGTTTCATTTAAGACTTGTATTTCCTTATTGATTTTTTTGTCTAGATGATCTATCTCTTGTTGTGAGAGATGTGTTAATACCTCCTACTTGTTTCTGGCAATGTCTCCCTTAAATTCAATAAGTGTTTTATGTATTGGGTGCACCTCAGTTTGAGGCATATATGTTTATAATAATATATCTTCTTGTTGGATTAATCCTTTGACCATTATGTAGTATCCCATTCTGTTTCTGCTTACTTTATTTACCTGAAAGTCCATTTTATCTGAGAATGAGCTAGCTGTCCCTGCCCTTTTTTCTGAATTATTAGTGTGGAATATCTTGTTCCAACCTCTTACATTAAGCTTTGGTTTGTCTTTTTGGATCTGTTTCCTGAAGGCATATAATAGATGGATCCTGTTCTTTAATCCATTTAGATATTATGAGTATTTTGACAGATGAGTGTAGGCCATTCACATTTAGGGAGATTATTTATATATGCTGTTTACTTACATCCATTTGGTTTTTGTTTTCAGTTTGTTTTAAATTTTTAAATTGTTGATTCTTTTCCCATTTGTTTCTGTTATTTTGTGTAAATGGACTTCTGAGTAAAGTTCCTCACTTATTTCCCTTTTACTTTCTGTATATCTCTATTCTTTGTTTTGCATTGTGGTTACCATAAGTATAATATCTAACATATAATATCTAAAAATGAAAAAAAAGACTTTTTAAAATTTTGTTTTGATTAACATTTGATAGTACTGCTTTGTCCATTAATTTCCGCCCTTTTCCCATTTTATTATTCTTTTCTGTTTTTGTTGTGTTCTTAGTTTTAGTCTACTGTTGTTCACCTTGCTTAGAACATGTTATTTGTTGTAGAACCAACAGATGGTTCTACATTATATTTTATTTATTTATTTATTTATCTCCAGGGTTATTGCTGGGGCTCAGTTCCTGCACCATCAATCCACTGCTCCTGGAGTCTATTTGTTTTCCCTTTTGTTGCTCTTGTTGTTTTATCCTTATTGTGGTTATTGATGTCATTGTTGTTGGATAGGACAGAGAGAAATGAAGAGGGAGGGAGACATAGAGGAGGAGAGAAAGATACCTGCAGACCTGATTCACCACTTGTGAAGCCATCCCACTCTAGGTGGGGAGCCATGGCTCGAACCTATATCCTTCCGCAGGTCCTTGCAATTCATGCCATGTGGCTTAATCCGCTGCATTACCACCTGACCCCCTCTAAATTATATCTTTGCTCTTTCTCACCCACCAGGTTCCAGATGATATCATGATGCCAACCCTACTTCATTGGACAGAGGACCCCACCATGTGTCTTGGAGCCCCACCTCCCCAGATCCCTGCCCCACTAGGGAAAGAGAGAGACAGGCTGGGAGTATAGAACCACCTGCCAATGCCCATGTTCAGTGGAGAAGCAGTTACAGAAGCCAGATCTTCCACCTTCTGCACCCCACAATGATCCTGGGTCCGTAGTCCCAGAGGAATAAAGAATAAGGAAGCTATCAAGGGAGGGAATTGGATATGGAGCTCTGGGGATGGGAAATGTGTGGAAATGTACCCCTGTTTTCCTATGGTCTTGTCAATGTTTCCATTTAATAAATAAAAATAATAATAAAATTAATATATTTGTTTGCTTCTTTTCTTGTGGGACTTCTTTCAGTAATTCTTGCAAGGTGGCATTGATAGTGATTCCTTTAGCTTTTGAATATTTGAAAATACATTTACTTCTTCCTCATATTTGAAGGATACTTTTGCAGGATACAAGATCCATGTCCTGAATTCCTTATCTTTTAGTACTTTGAATATGTCATTCCATTCACTCCTGGCCTCTAGGGTTGTGAAGAGAAGTCTGACAAAAGTCTAATAACTCTATCTTTGTATGTCATTTCTTTCTTTCCCTAGAAGCCTATAAATGTTTTCCCTTGTCATTGAATTCTCATAGTTACAATAATGTGCCTTGGTGTTGGTCATTTTGTATTCAAGTGCCTGGTTATATGTTCTGCCTCCGGGATGCAAATTTTTTAGGATTTCCTACGTGAGGGAAATTTTCAGATATACAGGTGGATCACTTTCTAGCAAAGTCCCAAAACCTAGATATACACCAGGCTCTGTGAGAGAGAGCATATGTTCACATGTATCCATAAACAAGTGCAAAATATATACCTGTAAGCAGAAATACACTAGAGTTTGCAGTGAGTACCCCCCCCCCAACACTTCCTCTCCACTATTCCAACCTCTGGGTCCATGATTGCTCAACAATTTGTTTGGCTCTATATGTTAACAGCCACCAGGTTCCAGATGTCATCAGGATGCCGGCCAGGCTTCCCTGGACTGAAGACCCCACCAATGTGTCCTGGAGCTCAGCTTCCCCAGAGACCCACCCTACTAGGGAAAGAGAGAGGCAGACTGGGAGTATGGACCGACCAGTCAACCAGGGAAGCAATTACAGAAGCCAGACCTTCCACCTTCTGCAACCCACGATGACCCTGGGTCCATGTTCCCAGAGGGATAGAGAATGGGAAAGCTATCAGGGGAGGGCATGGGATATGGAGATTGGGTGGTGGGAATTGTGTGGAGTTGTACCCCTTCTACCCTATGGTTTTGTTAATTTATCCTTTTTTAAATAAAAAATAAATTGAAAAAAATAAAAATAAAAACAGATGCTAAAATTTAAATAAATCCAGAACAATGAAAACTGTTCTTTCCTCGTGAACTAAATTGTAGCATTTGAAAAACTTCAGTGAAAAAAGACTGTAATGAAAACAACCTTAGAGTTCAGTTCGTCCTAGAAGTGAGTAAACTCTAATCTGCCACCTGTGTGCTGCTCCTCACTCTCCTCCTCTCTTTTATACAATGTTTCTTTTTAATTGAAAGAATATGAGCAAGATGAGGAAGTTAAAAACCAGAAAATCACCTCATCCCAGACCCTCCTCCGGTGGTGAGCTGAGAACTAGCATATGACAGATGGCCTGGCTATACCATGGAAAACACATAGTTCTTTGAGCTACTTCATAGAGAGTAACTGTGCCAATTCTGACCTGTGCCATGAGGAATAAATCTGTTACTGGAGCATGACCTTTCCAAACATCAACCTTTCAAACATCAATCAACTTTGAAGGGTCAAAAATGGACAGGAGGGAAAAGGCGTGTGACTGAGACACAATCAGATCAATGAAATGAAGTAGAGAGACAATTAGGCTAATTTAAGAGCTACAGAAGAATTCTAAATAACAATTGTTTTTGTGGTTTTTTTGTGGGAGGAAAAAGGATTTTCTCTGAAACTTTGTTTTGTTGTTAAACAAAGCATCGGATGTGTAAGGAGAAACTCACTGCATTGGCATTTCACTCTTTCCTTAAGAAGTTTTGTTCATGTTTAGTGTACCTATTGAATTAGTCACTAGTCAGAATCATTGTTTTACAGTTGATGATAATATTTTGTCTATTTTGTTTTAACACTGTTATCTTGTCCTGGACACAATGTAAAATGATAACATTTCTAATTGTTTTTCTTATGCAAATCAATGTACTAGATACAGGTGATACAACTTGGAAGAAACAACAGTTTTGAAGTTTTTAGTTAACCTTAGAGCTCTCTTTCAGTTTTGTTATGTTCTAAAAATAAGTTAAATCTCAACAACTGCCTAAAATGTCTAGTTTAATTTTTTTTTATGTTTGTGAGAGCATTTTCTGTATTTTAGCCTGTACTTGATCCCAACTTGTGACATGAAGAAACAGAAAGTAGAGTCTTTGGAGTGACTGGATATTTTCACAGTAAAACCCAGAATCTTGCAATGTTTCCAAGTTACAAGAAGAAGAAAGGAATTGCCTATTTTGTCTTCCTCTAATGATGACAGAGAAAATTGGCAAAAGAATTCATTCTGGAGAGTAGGCCACCTGACTTTTGTACACTGAACAAGAAGAAATAAGTTAAGTTAAAGGGTTCTCCTCAGGAGGAGACAATGATACTAAGAGAATTTCTTGAGACTGAGAAAAGATGAAGAGTAAGAGGAACTGGATGCTAGCCTAGATCCACACACAGTTTGGAGAACTCAATTTCACAGCAACACTGAGCCAAGATTTAGTGGAATCTTTATATTTTAGCAAATGTCAACTGAGTTTCAGATTTCAGAAAAGACCTTAAAAGAAGAAACACAGGCTTGGCAATGATTGGCGATGGGCTGTTAATGGCTGATACTTACTTGCTGGTGGCCACACAAATTGCACAGTCCTGCACTGTTACTAAATTAGTCTAATGAGGAAGAAGTATTTAACTGATGTAAACCTGGATTAATAGAGAACATTGTGTGTTCTTAGCTCATTGGGTATTATTTCTGTTGCACATTGGACAATCCATTAGCAATTTGATATATATATATATATATATATATATATATATATATATATATATATTAGAGGACTTAGAGAATTTAATAGATAGCATTTCAAAATGGAAAGAGAGAGAGAGAACCCAGAGAGAGAAAGAAGGAGGAGGAGGAGGAGGAGGAGGAGGAGGAGGAGGAGGAGGAGGAGGAGGAGGAGGAGGAGAAGGAGAAGGAGAAGGAGAAGAAGAAGAAGAAGAAGAAGAAGAAGAAGAAGAAGAAGAAGAAGAAGAAGAAGAAGAAGAAGAAGAAGGAGAAGAAGAAAGCAGTGGCAATACAACAACTAAATGGCCAAACTGTGAGACCATGAAGCTCTCTATGTGGGGTAGTCAGGGCAGTTTATTGATTAGAACATCACCATTGAGATCCACAACTAAAAGATGAGCAAAGTCAACATAAAGAGTAAACCAGAGTAAATCCATCCACCTGCTTATGCACCATGCAGTCCTCTGTGCCTAAGAATTCCACTATGTTACAACACTGAAAATACTTTTAAATTCACTATGGCATCTCACTAGTGAGCTTAGTTTGGTAAAGCATTGTGATTCATGATACTACCAAAGAACACAAACACACATGACTGCATTTGCAGCAGTGCTGGAATTTCGCCCCACCAGGGACATTTGTCAATCTCTAGAAAGCATTTCATTCTTAAAATGTAATGGATGGGGGTCTCACGGTAGCTCAGTGTGTTAAGTGCACATGGCGCCAAGCGCAAGGACAGGCCAAGGATCTCCTTCAAACCCCTGGCTCCCCTCCTGCAGGGGTGGTCGCCTCACAAGGAGTGAAGCAGGTCTGCAGGTGTCTATCTTTCTCTCCCTCTCTGTCTTCCCTTCCTCTCTTTCTGTCATATCCAATAACAATTACATCAATAACAATAATAATAACCACAACAATGATAAAACAAGGGCAACAAAAGGAAAAAAAACAGCCTCCAGGAGCAGTTGATTCCTAGTACAGACACTGAGCCCCAGTGATAAACCTGGAGGTAAAAAAAAAAAAAGTAATGTATGCTCCTAGAATCAGTGAATAGGACCCAAGAATGCTGCTAAGCATCCTACAGAGCACATAAGAGTTCCCCATAACCTAAAATGATCTACTCCAAATTTCAATAGTGAGACAGTACATAAATAAGTATTCATATATTTACATGTTTTATATGTGTCATATAACTGAGTGATTGGTATTTCCTTCTTGTATTCCTATCGGTTGTGAAATATTTTTTCAGAAAGTGGGTATTTGGACTTTACCAGATCAAAAGGCAATTCCATTTGGGAAAAAAAAAGCTTTTTAAATAACTCTGAATGAATTTTAATAGATTTAAATTTAGACATAGAGAAGCTATTTTTTTTTCAGATAAATTTATAGACATTGATGATTAGGTAAGTTGATTATAGGTGATAGGTGATAGATTTCTGTTATGTGGAATTACAGTAAATTTATGCTACTTTCAACACTTATAATGGTTAAATTCTCAAATTTCATTTTTAATCCTAAATTCAAATCTTCTATTCACCATTTTATTGTTTCTTTTTTCCTATTTCTAAATACATAGTATTTAGTTATTTATTTTGAATAAAGACAGAGAGAAATTGAGAAAAGAGGGAGAGATAAAAAGGGAGAGAAGAGAGGAGTCGGGTTGTAGTGCAGCAGGTTAAACGCAGGTGGCGCAAAGCACAAGGACCGGCATAAGGATCCCGGTTCGAACCCCGGCTCCCCACCTGCAGGGGAGTCGCTTCACAGGTGGTGAAGCAGGTCTGCAGGTGTCTATCTTTCTCTCCTCCTCTCTGTCTTCCCATCCTCTCTCCATTTCTCTCTGTCCTATCCAACAACGACAACAACAATAATAACTACAACAATAAAACAACAAGGGCAACAAAAGGGAATAAATAAATAAAATTAATATTTTTAAAAAATTTTTTTAAAAAGGGAGAGAAGAGAGAAACAGAGACACCTGTAAACATGCTTCACTAGTTGTGAAGCTTCCCTCTTGAAGGTGAAGACTGGGGGCTTGAACCAGGGTCCTCACACAATATAATGTATAACATTGTAAGATTTTCTTTTTACTCCTATCATCCACGACTAATTTGTCAATAGAGTTCCTTTTCATTCAATCATGTGGCAATGAAAAATATACATAGACATTTGTAAATCTCCTTTGGAGAGCTAATGAACAGCTCTAGCTGAAACTGCTTAATTGTGTACTTTTTGTTGGGTTTTTCCAAGTTTATGAGTTCTCCCACTTTTAAGAACAAAAAAGACACAAAAGAAGAGAACCCTCACAGAATGGGAGAAGATCTTCACATGCCATACATCAGACAAGAAACTAATAACCAAAATATATAAAGAGCTCAGCAAACTTAGCACCAAAAAAGCAAATGACCCAATCCAAAAATGGGCAGAGGATATGAACATACACCACAGAGGAGATCCAAAAGGCTAACAAACATATGAAAAACTGCTCTAGGTCACTGATTGTCAGAGAAATGCAAATTAAGACAACATTGAGATACCACCTCACTCCTGTAAGAATGGCATACATCAAAAAGGACAGCAGCAACAAATGCTGGGGAGGCTGTGGGGACAGAGGAACCCTTTTACATTGCTGGTGGGAATGTAAATTGGTCCAGCCTCTGTGGAGAGCAGTCTGGAAAAATCTCACAAGGCTAGACATGGACCTTCCATATGATCCAGTAATTCCTCTCCTGGGGTTATACCCCAAGGACTCCATAACACCCAACCAAAAAGAGGTGTGTACTCCTATGTTCATAGCAGCACAATTCATAATAGCTAAAACCTGGAAGCAATCCAGGTGCCCAACAACAGATGAGTGGCTGAGAAAGCTGTGGTATATATACACAATGGAATACTATGTAGCTATCAAGAACAATGAACCCACCTTCTCTGACCCATCTTGGACAGAGCTAGAAGGAATTATGTTAAGTGAGCTAAGTAGAAAGATAAAGATGAGTATGGGATGATCCCACTCATCAACAGAAGTTGAGAAAGAAAATCTGAAAGGGAAACTAAAAGCAGGACATGACCAAATTGTAAGTAGGGCACCAAAGTAAAAGCCCTGTGGTGAGGGGTAGACATGCAGCTTCCTGGGCCAGTGGGGGGTGGGAGTGTGTGGGAGGGATGGGTCACAGTCTATTGGTGGTGGGAATGGTGTTTATGTACACTCCTAGTAAAATGTAGTCATATAAATCACTAGTTAATTAATATGAGAGGGGAAAAATTAATTGTATGTCTTGAAGTTTTTAAAACACAGACTGAATCTTTTTAATATATAGGCTGTGTATTTGATAGGTGAACTCTTTCAAAAGCCTAGACCAAGTAGATCAGAAGAAACCAATAGCACAGCTATATACAAGATACTGGATACTGTACAGCAAACCATAACAAAAGGACTTTTCAAAGTTAACCCAATTACCAAATAATGTGATGATAACATTAACTATCCATTCTCTTTTTGAACCCTAAGACAGCAGGAACCTCACATCTCCACTATAGAGCCCCTACTTCCCCCAGTCCTGGAACCCTTGGATAGGGCCCACTTTCCCGTATGCGTCTCCCAATCCATACCAAATAATATTGCATCCGCCGATCACAACCTAATCAACTCAATGATTGCCACCTCAACATGCTTCACCTCAGACTGTGTCCAGAGACTTCACATGTGGAATGACAACCCTTCAGCTTCGTTATTCGGGTGAGACCTTTCCTTTCATAGTATACTCTAATTCCATCTCAGGTGGTTCACTTTCTAACAAAGTCCCAAAACCTAGATATACACCAGGCTCTGTGAGAGAGAGCATATGTTCACACGTATCCATAAACTACTGCAAAATATATACCTGAAAGCAGAAGTACACTAGAGTTTGCAATGAGTACCCCCCTAACACTTCCTCTCCACTGTTCCAAGCTTTGGGTCCATGATTGCTCAACAATTTGTTTGGCTTCGTATGTTAACTCTCTTTTCAATCACCAGGTTCCAGATGCCACCAGGATGCTGGCCAGGCTTCCCTGGATTGAAGACCCCACCAATGTGTCCTGGAGCTCAGCTTCCCCAGAGACACACCCTACTAGGGAAAGAGAGAGGCAGACTGGGAGTATGGACCGACCAGTCAACGCCCATGTTCAGCGGGGAAGCAATAACAGAAGCCAGACCTTCTGCCTTCTGCAACCCTCAATGACCCTGGGTCCATGCTCCCAGAGGGATAGAGAATGGGAAAGCTATGAGGGGAGGGGGTGGGTTATGGAGATTGGGTGGTGGGAATTGTGTGGAGTTGTACCCCTCCTACCTTATGGTTTTGTTAATTAATCCTTTCTTAAATAAAAAAATTAAAAAAAAAAAATAAATAAAAATGTGAATTTTTCACAAAATCTCACAGCTTCCCTAGAAACAAATAATTTGTTTTCATTTGAATTTATAACAATGATGACAAAATGGTAAATGAAATTTAAGAAAACTCTATTTGAATCTTAAATATAGAAATACTTTTATTGATGTACAATAAGCTTTAAGGGTTTTGAAAACTCCTTATAATATTAAATGTCAAATATACCCAATAGTAGAGAGTATGCATGATGAAACTACATGTATATTTTGTCCAATTGAAACCATTATTGCATGGCCAACCTTGCTTTTTAAATATGTTAATTTCAACATATCTACCTGACTGAATGAATTTAGGAGCATCTTTTCTACAAAGCCTGAACATTACCTGTATAATCTCTGGATTTACTACTGTATTCTCTAAAGAAATTTTCAGAAAGATTAAGATTTCAGATAAAAATGTTGGATTGTAAACATTCGTCTACCCTGTAGTCTTCAAAATAAAAAGCCAGAAAAACAGAAAGTAGATCTTTTTTATTATCCTCTATAATCATGAGTATAGGAGAAAAGGTGATAGCATAAGGTTTAGAAGTTTTTGCTGAGAAGTAGGTGGAATAGTGCTATACAACTGAATTCCAAATGAACTGAAGAAAGCTGAAAACTGATGTCATTTACATGTTTAAGTGTATGAAGTATTTAGGAAGGAAAAGCTCCAAATTGCAGAATATTGGCACACATAAGTGGACTCATTCTTTGTAGAATCTGAGAAGTCTAAGGTAAAAAACCCTAATGATAAATATATCAGACAGCCCAGGAGGTGGTTCAGTGGCTAGAGTTTCAGACTTCTTTTTTTTATTGTTGTTGTAGTTATTGTTGATGTCTTCATTGTTAGATAGGACAGAGAGAAATGGATAGAGATGGGGAAGACAGAGAGGGGAAGAGAAAGATAGATACCAAAGGCCTGCTTCACCACTTGTGAAGCGACTCCCCTGCAGATGGGGAGCAGGAGACTCGAACCTGGATCCTTACACTGGTCCTTGCGCTTTGCACCACATACACTCAACCCACTGCACTACCTCCCGACTCCCGAGTTTCAGACTTGGAAGCATAAGATCACAAGTTGATCCCTGGCATTGCACATGCCAGATCATACTATGCTTTGAGGTGGACTAGTGGCACTCTGTTTGCCATGTTCAAGGATCTGGTTTTGAGCCCTAGCTCTTCACATGCATGGAGGTAACTTCACTAGATATAAAGCAAGTTTGTAGGTATCTTTCTCCCTTTCTACCTCCTCCTGCTCCTCCCCTCTCAGTTTCTCTCTGACCTATCTAATAAAATTGAAAAAAAAGGAAAAATATGGCTACTGGGAGTGGTGGATTTATAATGCTGGTACTGAGTCTCAGCAATAATTCTGGGAATGGCAACTAATTTAAAAATTTATCTAAAAAAATACAATCAAATAAAATATATCAGAATTTTGTTATTAGGAAGCTACTAGGATCCTCTTATAATGCATTTAAGTGATTAACTTCTCTATCTTAGAGAATCTAATCACAATTCTACATCAACTTTTGATGAAGAAATTATCTGTTGGAGTAGGGCTCCAAAGTAAAAATCTCTGGGTAGAGGGTGAGAGTAGATTCTCAGCTTCACTAGATTGGAGAGGGGATCCAAACAGTCCTTTGGAGGTGGGAATGGTGTTGATGTTCACTCCTATTAACTTGTAATCTCGTAAATCACTAATTAATATAAGAGGGGAAAAACTGATCAAATGTCTCAAACTTTTTAATGCACAGACCATAGGCTAAATATATATTCCTTCAGTCTAAGCACTTAAGACTTAAAATGTGTAATCAGACTGAATTTTAACAGTGGTCTCAAATTGTTAATACATTTCTAACAATGACTTTGTTCTTTGAAATACTGACTCTTCTAAAAGCTTATATCAGAGAGAACAGAAGCAACCAGTGGTGTTACTTAATAAGACAGAGCTATATATAAGTAATATCAAAGTACATAAATTATGGTGATGTTATGTATGATACAGCAAATATTAACAATGGTATTTTCAAATTTAATCCAATTTCCAAATAATTTAATTATAGTAATAACTATCTATTGCCTTCTTAAACCCTAAGACAACAGGAGCTTCCCACTTCCTCTATAGAGCCTATATTTCCCCCAGTCCTGGAACCTCTAGGGTGGGGCTCACTTTCCTGCATGCTACTCTCAATTAATACCAAATGATACTGCATCTGCTGATCCCAACTTAATCAATGCAACAAGTACCACCTCGGCATGCTTCTGTTCAGACTGTGTCCAGAGATGTCAGACATGGAATGTCAACCCTTCAGCCTCATTACTCAGGTGAGACCTTTCCTTTCATGGGATTCTCTAATTCCATTTCAGGTGGTTCACTTCCTAACAAAATCCCAAAACCTAGATAGAGGCCAGGTGCCGTGAGATAGAGCATATATTCACGTGTATCCATAACTTAGGGCAAAATATATATCTGAAAGCAAAAGTACATAATAGTTTGCAGTGGGTCAATATATGCAGTAAGCAAGTCGAAAGACCTAAAAAGACAACATAAAATAGTTTCTGCTTAGACTTAGATACCCTCCTCACCTACTTCCTATTTATTACACTTCCCTTAGAAACTCCAAAACTAACCTTATCAAAGTAAGGACTGCAAAAGCTGAACAAGGGCAAGAGACAGGCATACTTTAATGATAACTTTTTAGTCACTATTGGGCCACCCCATCAGCTGGGGCCCTAGTCGGAGAGTCCTGAGATTCCCAAACAGACATGATAGACCTAGACATTGAAAAAATCCCTCTCTCCATTGTTACTGGTCATCTCCATCAGGAACAACACAATAGACTCATTTGTGGGCCCCCATAGGACCTTGTCCTCAATGTTGATCAACAACAGTAGAGAATGTTTCATCCTCCGAAGGGAGACTAGACAACATACTCTACCACCTGAGGAATATGGGTTCTGTAATTGGGGTGGCTTAGAATGTTCCTACTCATGACCACAGAATGTGAGCTTCTGTCTACAGGGATGCAGAGGTTACATAGGCTCCTAAGCTGAATATGGGCCCCAGATCAAATTGATGAGGTCTACAATCAACAATATTTATATACCTTTCCCATATTTAGGAGTAGTAGGCTTTCTAGCCATTTTTCCAACCATGACATTTTCTCTCCAGATAATAACTTGAGTCTACCTGCATATCAGATGTCAGACACAGGAAAAAAAAAACTGGTATAGTCATGGGCCCTTTGGAATATAACTAAAATAGACTTACTAGATATCTAGAAAATGGAGACCCTCAACTCTTCATCTGCACTACTCCAGCCTTTAAGTTCATGATTATTCAACAATTTGTTTGGCTTTATATATTAACTCTTTTTTCAGCCACCAAGTTCCAGATGCAACCATAATGTCAACCAAACTTCCTTGGGCAGACGACACCACCAATATGTCCTAGAGCCCCACTTCACCAGAGCCCTGCCCCACTGGGGAAAGAGAGAGGCAGGTTGGAAGTATGGATCTATCTGCCAACATGTTCAGTGGGGAAGCAATTACAGAAGCCAGATCTTAACATCATCTGCACTCCATAATGACCCTGGGTTCATACTGCCAGAGGGTTAAAGAATAGGAAAGCTATCAAGGAAGGGGATGGGATATGGAGTTCTGGTGGTGGGAATTGTGTGGAGTTGTATCCTTCTTATCCTATAGTTTTTGTCAGTGTTTCCTTTTTTAAATAAAAATTTAAAAAAAATTATCTGATAGTGCTGAAGATCTGAGGTAATGTATCTAACACAAGAAATTGAAATCAAAATAGTCAAACAGAATGGACAAACAAGAGGAAAGATACCACTGTGTAGAGAAAACTAAAAGAAAAAAATGTCCATCAATATATTTACAGAAACTAGAAAACAAACAAACAAAAAAATCAGAGCCATAAAGCTGAAATAAAAATGTATAGCTTTGACCATGCCCAGAGCAAAGAAGACTTGTTGAGAATTTATATCTGTATATATTCATATTATCTGTATATACAAAAAACTTAATATATAACAAACACTAAGTACATATGTCAGAAATTAATTAATTAATTAATGGGAATTAATTAAATTTGAATTAAAAATGAGAGAAGATAATAAAATGAGAGTATAAATCCAGGTATCCCAAATTCCAAGTGATAGAAATAATAGATAAGATAAAATCATCTAGGAAATAATGAAAGATTTCTTCAGTCTGACTAGAAGTATACCACCTGTCAGCAAGAATTATAAAAATAGAGCCATACCATAGAAAGTCACTGTGAAGTTTCCTTACAGCATGAGCAAAGACCATGCCCTAAGTTTCCAGAAAAAAAAAAAAAGAAGAACAAAAAAGGAAAGTGTTCATACAGAGAGAAATAGGATTTAGGAAAGTTATGACTTTTACAAGAACAGCATTTGAGTAACTCACAGTTTATTATACAGCACAGCTCCAGGTAAAATTCCTCCTTATTAATAATGTCAATACTAAAATCTGCTTCAACTAAAATTGTAATATAACTATATTGAGAGGATAAAAGTTGAGGAGGAGGGGGAGAAAGAGATTAAGAATGAGAGATGAATACAAGGGAGGACAGAACTAAGACCCTGCTTTCCGTAATAGGAAATTGATCAAGAATAGCAAAAACTACATTAATTCCTCAATAAAGAAATTTTTTAAATTAAAAAGTGAAAAATAATTTTAAAAAAAGAATAGCAAAAACTGAAAAATGTAAGTCAGAATATGTGGCTGCCAAGGTAACTCAGCAAGGTAACGTATAGAACTTGTGTTAAAGAGAAAGTATAATGGTTCTGCAAGACTTTCATGCCTGAGACTCTGAGGTCCCCGGTTCGATCCCCAGAATCCCCACAAGCCAGAAAGAAGAAATGCTCTGGTATCTCATTGCTGTATATGTTTCTCTATACTCTCTCATTAAAACATATAAAATAAGTTATTTTATTTATTTAAAAAAGGAGACATTAACAAAACTGTAGGATAAGAGGGGTATAACTCCACACAATTCCCACCACCAGATCTCCATATCCCATCCCCTCCCTTGATAGCTTTCCCATTCTTTATCCCTCTAGGAGTATGGACCCAAGGTCATTGTGAGTTGCAGAAGGTGGAAGGTCTGGCTTCTGTAATTGCTTCCCCACTGAACATGGGCTCTGACAAGTCGATCCATACTCCCAGCCTGCCTCTCTCTTTCCCTAGTAGGGTGGGTCTCTGGGGAAGTGGAGCTCCAGGACACATTGGTGGGGTTGTCTGCCCAGGGAAGCCTGGCCAGCATCATGCTGGCATCTGGTACCTGGTGGCTGTAAAGAGAGTTAACATACAAAGCCAAACAAATTTTTGAATAATTATGGACATAAAGGCTGTAATAGTGCAGATGAAGTGTTGGGCATTATTCACTGCAGACACTAAAGCAAAATATATACCTGAAAGCAAAAGTACACAATAGTCTAAGTTAAATATTTTTTAAAAGTACAGAATTTGTAGGAACAAAGACTCTGTTTACATCCCTAGTACCATATGGGCTAGAGTAATTTATGGTATCTTTCACAGAAAATGTTAAAGTAACAACATACATATGTTATTTAGAAAAAGAAAAGAGCTACAAAATCTCTATCTATCTATCTATCTATCTATCTCTTATGCCTTGGTCTAGTGCTATTCATCTGAAATCCAGTAGTCAAGTAGTGATTAAAGAAAAACTTTATTTCAAATGTTAGTAACATTCAAAGATTACAGACCCATGTCTCCAAACAAACAAAAAATAATATCTTTCTCTCAAGCTGGTTGTATAGGGAAAGAAGGGAGGGGGGTTGGGAGAAAGGGTGCTCTGTCAGTGAGGATAAAGGGATTTAGTCACCAGATTATCTGCCACCAGCTTGCTACATTGTTAAAAACAAATTCAAGATAACATTTTTAAAGATTTACAGCTGTATGCCTTTGTGCTGTGTAATAGAAGCCCCTTCAAATGACATTTCTTTGTCTGTTCTCAGCATTCCATCCACAGATACTCCCTGGTTTATCAGACACAGCTACACAATGACAACATTTCCTTCCTAGTGGCAATAAAAAAGTAAATATGATGTAAGAGTACATGAAGTGAAGATCATGAAGATCATTGTCACAACAAAAGTAGCGATAACAAGGGAAAGCAAAACGTGAAGGCCTTGGCTAATATATGGTTGGGTAAATTTTTAAAACAAAAATAAAATCTCTCCTACTTAGTTCCACATAGGTAGATAGATGAGTGAATGAGTGACAGATAATTAAAATAAATAAAAATGATTTCTCAGGAAAGGAAATAAAAGATAAAAGTGGAAAGTGGATATGTTTCTCATGTCAAAATTTACATATGTGTTTACTCGATAATGGGGGTTCTTGCAATTACTCAATTATCTGATTTTGAAGTTTTAAAATATTTATAATTTTGAGAAAAATTAAGCTGCGACATTGAGTTAAAAAAGAAAAAAGCTCTGGGGTCGGGTGATGGCACACCTGGTTGAGCACACATGTGACAATGGGCAAGAACCCAGGTTCAAGTCCCTGGTCCTTACTTGCAGGGCGAAAGCTTTGCGAGTGGTGAAGCAGTGCTGCAGGTGTCTCTCTGCCTCTCTCCCTCTCTATCTCTACCTTCTCTCTTGATTTCTGGCTGTCTTTATGTAATAAATAGAGGTAATAAAAAATTTTAAGCACTCCCTGGGCCAGGTGGCAGCACATCTTATAAAGGATACATGTAATGATAAAGAAAAAAATAGTTCGAGTCCCTGGTCCCTATCAGCATAAGGAAATCTGCAAGAGTAGTTTAACACTGCTGCAGGTGTCTTCTTTCTCTCTCCCGTATAGCTCCCCCTTCCCTTTCAATTTCTTTGTCTCTATCTTAAATAAATAAGTAAATCCCTGTCAGTGTTTTTATGTCACAAATAAGTTGATATTTGTGTGAATTTTATTTAGACTCCTCATATAATCAATACACTTTATTTTCTAACACTTCTGAGTATCAATCAGTCCTCTGTGTATGAGATATAGCTGCTATATGGCTTACTGAGAATGATCTTTGTCAAGAGATATGAAAGTGAAATAGAAAATAACTGACCCACATAGTGTTGAGTATGTCTACTGGGTACACAAACATTTAATTAGCAGAAATGTGTTGACAAAGTAAGACCTTCCTGATGGCTCAACAATTTTACATGAGAGCAAGACCCTACATAGTACTGAGACAGTTAAATTAGCGAATTGCTTACAATCAGGTTTAATACTTACACATGCTCTGTCACAGGAGGCATTTAAAGAGCAAAATGGAGTTTGAAAAATATTTACAGGCATACATGAGATAATTCTCAACCACTATAGATGTAGCATGAAAGGGCAGTACAGAATAACTATAGCCTGACCCAGAATTATGGGCTGGTGAGAGACAGTTAAAATCTTCAATGGCAAAAAATGTTAATTTCCTCTATGTTTTAATTTAATTTATTATCAATTTACTACTGATTAATCACTTCCAGATATAGCAGGATCCATCTCCTCCTCTGTCCCACCCAGTACAAAATATTAAATACATAGATTGAATGTCTGGAAAATTTTTATGCACAGACCCGAGTTCTGAGTATATCTTAAGTATAAGAAGTATACTTAGTATACTGAGTATACCTATCTTAAGTATAAGCACTTAAGCTTTCAAATTGATAAAGTGATTGAATTTTAACAGTGGGCTTAATGAACAAAAAGTACAATAATTTATCTGGAACCAAAAAACACCTATAATTGCCAAAACTATCTTGAGGAAAAGAAACAGAAATGGAGGCATCACATTCCCAGATCTCAGACTATATTATAAGGTCATCATCATCAAAACAGCCTGGTACTTGAACAAAAATAGGCACACAGAGCAGTAGAACAGAATTGAAAGCCCAGAACTAAACCCCCACACTTATGGACAGCTAATCTTTGATAAGAGAGCCCAAAGTATTAAATGGAGGAAGAAGGCTCTCTTCAATAAATGGTGCTGGGAAAACTGGATTGAAACATGTAGAAGAATGAAACTGAACCACTTTATCTCACCAGAAACAAACAAAAAAAACTCAAAATGGATCAAGGACCTGAATGTTAGACCAGAAACTATCAAATACTTAGAGAAAAACATTGGTGTAACACTTTCCCACCTAAACCTCAAGGACATATTTGATGACCCAAACCCAATTGCAAGGAATACTAAAATAAAAACAAACCAATGGCACTAAATCAAATTGAAAAGCTTCTTCAAAGCAAAAAAAGCCATCACCCAAACAAAAAGACCCCTCACAGAATGAGAGAAGGGCTTCACATGCAATATATCAGACAAGAGACTAATAACCAAAATAAACAAAAAGCTCAGCAAACTTATCAACAAAAAAGCAAATAACCCCATCTTAAAAATAGGCAGAGGATATGAATAGAACATTCACTACAAAAGAGATCCAAAATGCTAACAAACACACGAAAAATTGTTCCAGGTTACTGATTGTCAGAGAAATGCAAATAAAGACAACACTGAGACACCACCTCACCCCTGTGGGGATAGAATACATCAAAAAGGACTGCAGCAACAAATGGTGGAGAGGTTGTAAACAAAGGTGCCCTTCTGCACTACTGGTGGGAATATAAATTGGTCCAAACTCTGTGGAGAGCAGTCTGGAGAACTCTCACAAGGCTAAACCTGGACCTTCCATATGACCCAGTAATTCCTCTCCTAGGGATATACCCCAAGGACTCCATACATCCAACCATAAAGATATGTGTACACCTATGTTCACAGCAGCACAATTCATAATACCTAAAAACTTGGAAACAACCCAGGTGCCCAACAACAGATGAATGGCTGAAAAAGCTGTGGTATATTTTGACAATGGAATATTACGCAGCTGTGAAGAACAATGAACCCACCCTCTCTAACCCATCTTAGATGGAGCTAGATAGAATTATGTTAAGTGAGCTAAGTCAGAAAGACAAAGATGAGTATGGCATGATCCTACTCATAAACAGAAGTTGAGAAAAAGGAACAGAAAGAGAAACTCAAAGTAGAATTTGACTGAGTGTGGAGTAAAGCACCAAAGTAAGATGCTCTGGGTTGAGGGTGAGTGTGGGTGTTTGGCTTCACTGGGTTTGGAAGGTGGAGGATGGTATGGCACACAGTCTTTTGGTGGTGGGAATGGTGTTTCGTACACTCCTACTAACTTGTAGTCATACAAATCATTATTTAATTAATATGAGAGGGGAAAATTTGATTGAATGTCTCAAATTTTTAATGCACAGACCATAGGCTGAGTCTTTTAAATTTTGATGCTCTAAAAAGCTTAGACCAAGGAGAACAGAAGCAACCGGTAGCATTACTATATAAGACACAGCTATATACAAATAATGTCAAAGGATATAAATTACAGTGATGTTATGTATGATACAGCAGATCCTAACAAAGGAAATTTTCAAAGTTAACACAACTGTCAAATAATGTAATTATAGCAATAACTATCAGTTGCCTTCTTAAACCCTAAGACAGCAAGAACTTCCCGCTTCTTCTACAGAGCCTATATCTCCCCCAGTCCTGGAACCTCTAGGGTGGGGCTCACTTTCTTTCACGCAACTCTCAATTCATACCAAATGATATTACATCTGCTGATCTCAACCTAATCAACACAATTAGTACCATTAGTACCATCTCAGTATGCTTCACTTCAGACTGTCCAGAGACCTCAGACATGGAATGTCAACCCTTCACCTTCATTACTCAGGTGAGATCTTTCCTTTCATGGGATTCTCTAATTCCATTTCAGGTGGTTCACTTCCTAACAAAGTCCCAAAACCTAGATATAGACCAGGTCCCATGAGACAGGGCATATGTTCACATGTATCCATAATTTAGGGCAAAATATATACCTGAAAGCAAAAATGCACAATAATTTGCAGTGAGTCAGTATATGCAGCAACCAAGTAGAAAGACCTAAGAAGATATTTTTTCATTTCAAAAACTGCATCAATCTGGGTTGTTCCCAACTAAATTATCTGATACTGGAAAAAGATATTACTGAGTCGACTCTATAAAGGTTCAATTAAATGAGGAATAGTTCATAATGTTTACAATTTCACTGGACAATGATCACAAACAAGTTAACTTATAACTCATATTAGAATCCCATTCAGATGCATTTGATGAAATATACCAATAAAATATCTTTATAGTTTTTTTAAATATAAATTATAGCTATATCTTCTTTGTCCACCATGGTAGTTACTAGCCAGTATATTTAACTAAAAGAAAACAACATAAAATAGTAGAGTAACTTAAAATTTTTTTTTCTTTATTGGGGAGTTTAATGGTTTACATTCAATGGTAAAATACAACAGTCTGTAGATGTGTAACATTTCCCAGTTTTCCACATAACAATTCAAACCCCTCTAGGTCCTCCTCTGCCATCATCTTCCAGGACCTGAACCTTCCTTTCCACTCCAGAATCTTTTGCTTTGGTGCAATACATCAACCCAGTCCAAGTTATGCTTTATGTTTTCTTAATTTTCAACTTATTTTTTAGTTATTAGTGACTTAATAATGATGGACAAGATTGTGGGATCAAAGAGGAACAATTCATACAAATCCCACCACCAGAGTGCCATATCCTATTCCCATTACTGGAAGCTTCCCTATTATTTATCCATCTGAAAGTATGGGACCAATATCTGTATGGGAGACAGAATGTCAGAGGTCTTCTGTATTTGCTTCTCTGCCCCCAGGATGTCTCCAGCTTTCCCTAGCAGGATAGCGCTCTGAGGAAGTGGGGTCCCAGGACATATTAGTGAGATTGTCTGCCCATGGTAATACTTTTCAACTTCTGTCTATGAATGACATCAACCCATATTCATCCTTCTGTTTATGACTTACTTCACTGAACATGATTTCTTCAAGCTCCATCCAAGATGAGATGAAGAAGGTTAAATCACCATCTGCAATAGCTGAGTATTATTCTATTATTACATTCCAATATAATTTATTGTATATATAACATAACTTTCTCAGCCACTCATCTGTTGTTGGACACCCGGGTTGCTTTAAATTGTGCTGCTATGGACATAGGTATACACAAATCTTTTTGGATGGGTGTGTTTGACCCCTTAGGATATATTCCCAGGAGAGAAATTGCAGGATCATAGAGAAGGTCCACTTCTAGACTTCTGAGAGTTCTCCAGACTGTTTCCCACAGAGGTTGAACCAATTCACATTCCCACCAGCAATGCATCTGAAGGTTCCTTTGTGCCCACAACTTCTATAGCATTTGTTACTGCTATATTTTCTGATGTAGGACATTTCATAGGAGTGAAGTGGTATTTCATTATTGTCTTCATTTGCATTTCTCTGATAATCAGATTTAGATAATTTTTTCAGCTGTTTGTTGGCTTTTTGGATCTCTTCTATGAGGAATACTCTGTTCATATCCTCTCCCCATTTTTGGATGGGTGGCACAAGACATGGAGGAACAAAATAGGAGAGCAGCAAGAACCAGTGAGATGCCAAGGGGATGCCTGAGGGGGGCATTTCCTACCTCAAAGGGCAGTGCCTAGCAGGCAAAAGGGCATTTCTTGCCTCTGGGGGCATCTATTGCCTCAAAGGGCATTTCCTGCCTCTGGGGACAGGACCTAGTAAGGAGGGGAGGTTTCCTACCTCTGGGGACAGGGCCTGCAGGCAACGGGGTGTTGCTTATAGAGTCCCAAGGCATCTGGGTGCAGTCAGTCTTTGAGAAACCCAGCAGCATAAAGGGAAGCTGCTGTAAAGTTGTATAAAGTGTCCAAGAGGTGTACCAGTAAGTGCAATAGAAGTGTCAGTCCAATGTCAACAACCAGGGGAAAAACGCTGCACGTCTATCTTGATGGAGGAGGACAGCCACTGGAACTTTTCTTCTCTGTAGAGAGTGAGCTGGAACCACCAAAACGTGATGGGCGAAGCAGAAGCAGGAAGAGCAGACAGCGATGGGTGAGAGAAAGGCAGTAGGAAAGTCTTGTCCTTTGGAGTCTGTGAATCAGGTTCTCCAGATCATGTCAGGTCACATCATGGGTTTTGGGGGGATGGCTATAATTGTGGGTGAAGTCAGAGGTCAGGGGTCCAAGATGGATTTCCAGGGTTTTCATTTGAGCAGATGCTTTTTCATGTGAAGACTTGACAGCTGTAATTCACTTACTTGTCAAACAAAACTTGTAGCAGATTAAAAGTTTACTATAATTGATAACTCCATTATAATTGGAATTCCTTTCTAGTATGATTTTAAGGTTGTTTAAACAGTTTAAACTCAATAAAATGTGGAAAGGTAAACAGAAGAACCACAGTTAGAAGCCTCAGGTGTGAGAATAATTAACATAATCATTGCACTATCTGCCCCGCCCATATCTCAGTTTTCAGGATTAAATGTTTCAGATTTATGCCAAGAGGTAAAAAAAAAAAATCAAAGGAGGAAAAAACAATTTTTTGGATTGTTTCTGGATGTCTCTAGAAATCATGGCTGGGTCCAGCATATTTACTTAAGTCAATGTCATACAAAAATTCAGTCATTCAAATCACTGTCTTATGAAACACAACTGAAAGCAGACAGCAAACTTAAGATATTCAGAGAGAACAACGGGGGGTGGGGAATTGAGAGATAAGTGGTAGGCAGTTTTTGCTTCTTTCACCTTGAACCAGATTATCCAGATCTCACCATGTAGCATCATGAGTCCCGGAGGGCATCCTAGTCCAAAAAGCTCCTCGAAATTCCATTTAGGGTGCTTCTGAATGTTCCTGCTGGATTGCTGCAGGCACCCATTTTTAAAACATCTTCCCATCGAAGAAAGAATCGAATCAGGAGGGTAGAACTAACCATGTGCCTCCATTCTTGGGGACTTCCAGGGTACTGGAGAATGCTCCTCAAATTAAAGTAGTCCTTCTCCACGGGACACATGTGAGAGGAAGTCCAGAAAGTTCCAGGGGAAATCTCCATGCCTATCCCAAGCTCTACGATCACGGTCATAAAGAACCAAATTGTGGCCTGGAGCAAAATGTAGTCCTTCTCCTCGGGAAACATGGGAGAGGGAATCCAGAAAGTCCAAGGAGAAATCTCTGTGCATCTTCCAAGCTCTATGATCATGGTCATAAGAAACCAAAGTTCCCGGTCAGGAAACCAAAGTGTGGCCCAGAGCAAAATGTGCCAGAGACAGAGAAACTGTCTCATGATGAAACCGTAGAGGCTTTGGGAAACCTCTTCATAAGCAGAAAGGCAACCCATGGCGAATGGGTAGCCAAGTTTACTTATCTGGGGGAAGGGTGGGTTAGGTCCCATATCGGACCTAACCCTGTTAGGTCCCTGTTTCAGGTGCCATTATGCCGGACTAGCTTCACAGGTGGGAGACTACCAGGGACTCATGGCTGAGCTGTATGCAATATCTCTTTATTCATGTAGAACACAGCGCAATCTAAGCCATCTAAACTAAACTAACTAAAAACTATAATCACAATCCTGTCCTTATATATATACTTGCCAAGTAGGGTGTAAACAGGATGTGATGTAGAGAGGGTGGAGCGAAGAGTGACTGGTGCAAATCAGGGTGTACTAAGAGAGGGGGTGAAGCAAAAAGACATCATGAACCAGTGGGGATTAAACCAATGCCCTACAGGCAGGGCAGTGCTTTGTTAACAGTGGTTATGTAAATAGAATACAGTGTTAAGCAGGGGGGATTAAACCAATGAAACAGAAGTGGTTTTTAGAAGCAGAATTAGAAGCATACCAACAGATGGGGTCATTTATTTTCTTTGCTAAGTTTGGTTAGCTCTTTATATAGTTTGGTTATTAGTCTTTTGTCTGATATATGGCATGTAAAGATTTCCCATTCCATAAGGGATCTCTCTGTTTGGGTGGTAGTTTCTTTTGCTTTTTAATTTGATGTAGTCCCCTAGGTTTATTTTTGTTTTAATCTTTGTAATTGGATTTGTACCATTGAAGATGTCTTTAAAATTTATATAGAAAAGAGATCTGGCAATGTTTTCCTCTAAATATCTGATAGTTTTTGGTCTAACATCCAAGTCCTTGATTCATCTGAAATTTACTTTTGTGTTTGGTGAAATAGAGTGATTCAGTTTTATTCTTCTATATGTTTTAACCCAATTTTTCCAACACCATTTGCTGAAGAGACTCTCCTTTCCCCATTTAATAGTATTACACCTTTATCAAAGATTAGATGTCCATAGGTGTGAAAAGAGTAATAATTTTGAATGCCCATTAAACATAATATTACAAATATACTGGAGTTAAATAAAATATGTGGGTAATACTAATTATCCCATATCTTTTTTACATTATATTTGTAAATTAACCCGAATTAGCCAAACTGATGTAGTGGGCATAATCTTTTAGACTATCAAGTGAGCCAAAATTTCTGACAGCAATTATAAGGAATATGTGTAATGGTTAAGTTAAAGGGAAAACTGTACTCACTTCAGGCACCATCTACAAGTTAGAATGATCCCCAAAATCAATCTTAGTATTGATAATTTACTAGAAGGATTTAAAAAAACTCAAAAGAGTTCTTATAGCCCTGAAATCAATGTGTGATAACATGCACAAGGTGTTGCCAACAAAGAGAATTTACCATAGCTTTGGTGTCTAGAGTTTTTTTATTGAATCATCACTGCAAAAGTAAAATCATTTTTTTCATATGGCTAAATTCTCCCCCCACACACACACACCTATGGACATCTAATCTTTGACAAAGGGGCTCAGACTATTAAATGGGGAAATCAAAGTCTCTTCAACAAATGCTGTTGGAAACAATGGGTTGAAACATGCAGAAGAATGAAACTGAACCACTGTATTTCACCAAATACAAAAGTAAATTCCAAGTGGATCAAGGACTTGGATGTTAGACCACAAACTATCAGATACTTAGAAGAAAATATTGGCAGAACTCTTTTTTGCATAAATTTTTTAAATATCTTCAATGAAACAAATCCAATTACAAAGAAGACTAAGGCAAGTATAAACCTATGGGACTACATCAAATTAAAAAGCTTCTTCACAGCAAAATAAACCACTACCCAAACCAAAAGAGCCCTCACAGAATGGGAGAAGATCTTTACATGCCATACATCAGACAAGAGTTTAATAACCAACATATATAAAGAGCTTGCCAAATTCAACAACAAGACAACAAATAACCCCATCCAAAAATGGGGGGAGGAAATGGACAGAATATTCACCATAGAAGAGATCCAAAAGGCTGAGAAACACATGAAAAAATGCTCCAAGTCTCTGATTGTCAGAGAAATGCAAATAAAGACAACAATGAGATACCACTTCACTCCTGTGAGATTGTCATACATCAGAAAAGGTAACAGCAGCAAATGCTGGAGAGGGTGTGGGGTCAAAGGAACCCTCCTACACTGCTAGTGGAAATGTCAATTGGTCCAACCTCTGTGGAGAACAGTCTGGAGAACTCTCAGAAGGCTAGAAATGGACCTACCTTATGATCCTGCAATTCCTCTCCTGGGGATATATCCTAAGGAACCCAACATATCCATCCAAAAAGATCTGTGTACACATATGTTCTTGGCAGCACAATTTGTAATAGCCAAAACCTGGAAGCAACCCAGGCGTCCAACAACAGATGAATGGTTGAGCAAGTTGTGGTATATACACACAATGGAATACTACCCAGATGTAAAAAATGGTGACTTCACCATTTTCAGCCGATCTTGGATGAACCTTGAAAAAATCATGTTGAGTGAAATAAGTCAGAAACAGAAGGATGAATATGGGATGATCTCACTCTCAGGCAGAAGTTGAAAAACAAGATCAGAAAAGAAAACACAAGTAGAACCTGAAATGGAATTGGTGTATTGCACCAAAGTAAAAGACTCTAGGGTGGGTGGGTGGGGAGAATACAGGTTCAAGAAGGATTCAGAGGACCTAGAGGGGGTTGTATTGTTAAATGGGAAACTGGGGAGTGTTATGCATGTACAAATTATTGAACTTACTGTTGAGTGTAAAACATCAATTCCCCGATAATAAAAAAAATTTTTTTTTTAATTCTCCCTTAAGTTTGATACCATATGACCTCAAGGTCCTAGCTAAATAAAATAGTCAGTCTTTCTAGCATAATTAGCTCCTATTATAAGACTGTTCAATATAGTATGATTAATCTTTCCTTAAGATCTGGTGTGGTTGTTTCCTTTTTCCAAGGAGATGCTTTTATAAAATATGATACAAGTTATTATGAGAAGCAAAGACAAAAAGGCTAAACTACTGATGTATCAAAGAGACTTTCCATACTATACAATGTGGTTATTAGTGGGGCATTAAAAAAAGGGACTGGGTGGTTTTACACACTGCTGAGTGCACCTGTTGCCATGTGCAAGGACCTGGGTTCAGGCTTAGTCCCTACATGCAAGGGGAAAGTTTCATGAGCAGTGAAGCAGTGCTTTAAGAGTCTCTCTTGCTCTTTCCCTCTCTATTTCCTCTCTCTCTCTGTCTCTCTCTCTTCAGTGATATATATATATATATATATATATATATATATATATATATATATATATATATGTAGGGGGGGCCAGGCAGTAGCACAGCGGGTTAAGCGCACATGGCACAAAGCTCAAGGACCAGCATAATGATTCCGGTTTGAGCCTCCAAGTGGGTCACTTCACAAGCAGTGAAGCAGGTCTGCAGGTGTCTATCTTTCTCTCTGCCTCTCTGTGTTCCCCTCCTTTCTCCATTTCTCTCTGTCCTATCCAACAATGACAGCAATAACAACAACAATAATAATTACAACAACAACAATAAACAACAAGGGCAACAAAAGGGAAAAGGTGGCCTCTAGGAGCAGTAGACTTGTAATGCAGACACCAAGCATCAGGAAGCAAAAAAAAATAGACATATATATATATATATATATATATATATATATATATGTGTGTGTGTGTGTGTGTGTGTGTGTTTGTGTATGTGTGTATATGTATATATACATATGTAAATGTATTCACCCCAGTTTCATTAGACAATACTTTTCCATAGTCAAAAAAATGTATAGTCAATCTTATTATAATAAATGTTAGCAGCCCTTTTAAATACATATAAGCAAGTTGTACTAAATTATTTACCATTTTTATGCAATTCTAGTTTGACCTGTTGGGCATCTATTTTATTTTCATTCCATTTTCTAAGCCATTTTTTTCATGTAGCAATTATATAATGTTTATTATTTCCCATGTTCTCTTGTAAGTTCTGAAAATACATTAATTCATGAAGTCCTCAAAACAGCACAATATCTCAACTTGTAGATAAGGAAATTAGAACATGAAGTAAAATAGCAAGCACACTTGAGGTTCTACTTAGTCACAGATACAGATTACCTGGCATTAAAGTTATCACTTTTTTTTTTATTTAAGAAAGTATTAATTAACAAAACCATAGGAGGAGTACAATTCCACACAATTCCCACCACCCATTCTCCATATCCCACCCCCTCCCCTGATAGCTTTCCCATTCTCTATCCCTCTGGGAGCATGGACCCAGGGTCATTGAGGGTTACAGAAGGTAGAAGGTCTGGCTTCTGTAATTGCTTCCCCGCTGAACATGGGCGTTGACTGGTCGGTCCATACTCCCAGTCTGCCTCTCTCTTTCCCTAGTAGGGTGGGTCTCTGGGGAAGCAGAGCTCCAGGACACATTGGTGGGGTCTTCAGTCCAGGGAAGCCTGGCCGGCATCCTGATGACAACTGGAACCTGGTGATTGAAAAGAGAGTTAACATATGAAGCCAAACAAGTTGTTGAGCAATCATGGACCCAAAGCTTGGAATAGTGGAGAGGAAGTGTTAGGGGGATACTCACTGCAAACTCTAGTGTACTTCTGCTTCCAGGTATATATTTTGCAGTAGTTTACGGATACATGTGAACATATGCTCTCTCTCACAGAAACTGCTGTATATCTAGGTTTCACTTTTAATCCTCAAACTCTTGAGCAGACTCCAAAGTTTTTGGCTCTTCTCCTCTCACTTTTACCAATTCTTTGTCCTCTGCAGCCCAGGGGTTATCTTAACTATAAAGGGTACTGGTAGTAATCTGTGAAGGCACTCAAATCATTTTAAGGTAATTTTATATGTTTATATGTTTTGTAACCACTGGTCTATTTTCCACTTATCAAATTGACAGATTTCTTAATAAATAAATTTCATCCATCCTTGGAGCTTCATTTATTTTTCCCAACATAAGCTCATCATTTTAGTAACTTTAAACCATTCCCTTGGAAAACACTGACAGCATCTGGTATCCAAGTTCTACATCCTGTTTTCTTTTCCATACTTTATGTCTTTCTTGTGTGGAAAATGTCTTCATAGACCTTTATTGCTCTTTCTTTTTTTTATTATTTATTTTTCCTTTTTGTTGCCCTTGTTGTTGTTGTTTTATTGTTGAAATGGAGAGAGGAGGGGGAGACAAAGAAAGACACCTGAAGACTTTCTTCACTGCCTGTGAAGCAACTCCCCTGCAGGTGGGGAGCCAGGACTCAAACTGGGATCCTTACGCCGGTCCTTGAGCTTCACCCAAGGTGAGCTTAACCTGCTGCACTACCGCTCGACCCCTGACCTTTAATGCTTTCTCTAGACTTTTTTGTAAATTTTAATCATTCTTTAAAAATAGAAAAATGTGAATCTTGTTTGGTAACTTTCAGCAGGTTCTCTGTAAAACTGTTACAAAGGAATTCCTCCCAGACAGCCATTTTAGGAATGTGTATTCTCTCTTGATCAATAGCTTGACAATAACTCATAAAATTGTCTAATGTGAACAATGTGATACTAAGCAAGAGCAATAAAATAATGAAAGAGAACATTTCTGTTCTCAATGAATTTTGGGGCTATAATACAAATGACAAAAGGCCTTACCTGGCCAGTGCATTTTACAAGTGTAAACTCTATGAGACAGGTAGTCAGAAGACAGGCCAAGAGCTAAATTGCTCAGTCCACTGACTGCAGACTCCCTGAGGAATTGACATTACACTAATAATATTCTATACCTTGTCACAAGAAAAAGAAGGTTGTTAATAAAACCTCAATTAAGAAACACCCACTCTTAAGAGGTGTGTGAGGCAGTAACTCAAAATTAAAGCAACTCAATTAGTTGCCTTTGCCACTGGGATTCCTAAATCCTAGATTTTATGAGGTTAAAATGGTTCATTAATTATGTTTAGTTTGGGTTCATCTTCCTGTACCATTCCATTCTGTCATGGGACATATACCTATTAGAATGTATACACTCTGTTTTTATGAACATTTTAAAAGGGAATGACAATCATTAATGCAAAACCAAAACAGCTAAGTTATTTCTTTATGATTAGCTGTGGAAGCGAGTGTTATATAAGATTCTGCAGCCATAAGCAGTTCTGTTGATGGTATCCATTTCCTGGCAAAACCAATGAGGATGACTTTAATAAATGTTACATCTGCACATATGCTGTAGGTTGCCCTTCCTTCACGCTTACTCTGCCCTAGCTGACTCCGCACATCTGTTGTAGTTTGGTGAATAATAATAAACAAACTTCTGCAATGTTATGAAGCTGCAAGGCACAGGCAACTAAAAACTAATAAGACAGATTAAATTGGGAAAATAAATACATAGTATTAGGGACCACCTCACTGTAGTTAATAAAGGCCAGAGTAGGAGTTAGGAAGTCTAAGCCCTAACCAGGTACTTGGTATTAATTTCTTAAATCAGGGAAATTTCTTAAAATTCTTGCCTTAATCACTCATCTCTAGAGCAGGAATTGTTATGCCTATTTCAGTTGCTTCCTAGTGGTTTTTATTTTTTAGATATGATAGGAGAAATGGAGAGAGGAGGGGAAGACAAAGAGGGGGAGAGAATTGCAGATGGGCAGCCAGGGCCTCAAACCAGGATCTTTACGCTGGTCACTGCGCTTCGAGCCAAGTGTGCTTAATCTGCTGTGCTACCACCCAACTCCCCTTCCTACTGATTTTAGTAGCTCCCTTGTATCCTAGGTTTTACTTTCCAAAATGTCAATACTCTATGATCAATAGCAGTCTAAAATATTAAACATATTACATACGATGAGATATTTTGAGAAAGGGAAACAATAAACAAAGTTTAGGAATCTATATTATTATCATTATTTTATTATCAAGTGTTACTGTTAATTTCTGTTATCATTTTATTTGGCGTTTATTGGTTTACAGTATAGTTGTTGACACAAGTATAATTTCTCCTCTCCCTATGATAGAAGCCTGCAAAATACTCTCTCCTTCAAGGCTGTTAAACTCTTAATGACTAGTTTATAAATTAAACTTCATCATAGGTATAATTGCACAGAAAAAAGCATCATGTGTTTAGGGTTCAACGGAAGTTTGGGCTTTAGGCATTCACTAGAGGTCTTGGAATATGTTCCTTATGTATAAGAAGATTATTGTAAAAGCATTAAATGAGAGCTTTGTTTGTACTTAAAAAAGAACTATCTCACAAGTTTGTGTGTATATTTTATTTTATTTTATGCCTCCAGGGTTACCGCTGGGCTCAATGCCTGCACTAGGAATCCACTGCAGCTGTAGGCTATTTTCCCCATTTTGTTGCGCTTGTTATAGTTGTTATTGTTGTCATAGCTGTCATTGTTATTGTTGTTGGATAGGACAGAGAGAAATGGAGAGAGGAGGGGAAGACAGAGAGGGGGAGAGAAAAATAGACACCTGTGGGCCTCCTTCACCGCTTGCAAAGCGACCCCCTGCAGGTGGGGAAGCCTGGCCCTCGAACCTGGATCTTTACGACAGCCCTGGTGCTTTGCGCCATGTGTGCTTAACCCACTGCACAACCGCCCAGCTCCCTGGATATTTTCTTTAAAGTTTTCTTAACCACAGTCTCATTGTTTTATTCTGATATCTAGACAGTTTTCCATACTATCACACAATAATCACTGCCTTTCAGAGAGCAGGTTTGAAATTCCTGTTACTAAATAGCAAACCTGAAGTTGTCTTACAAAACAGAAATCATAACAGTTTGATCACCCAGCAAAAGATTTAAAAAAAAAAAAGATTTTATTTATTTATTCATGAAGAGAGAAGGAGAGAGAGAGAGAGAAAGAACCAGACATTACTCTGGTACATGTGCTGCCAGGGATTGAACTCAGGACCTCATGCTTCAGAGTCTGATGTTTTATCCACCACGCCACCTCCTGGACCACAGCAGCAAAAGATTTTTTTTTTTTTATTTAAATTTTTAATTTAAGAAAGGATTTTTTTTTTTTTTTTTTTTTTTTTTTAGATTTTTAAGGCAATAGTTAGGTGTCTTCCCATTTTGGGTATTAGTCAGGGAAACCCCAGAGATTTGACGACCACAATGAGAGACCAAACTATTTCTGGAAATTTAAGAAACTTCTTACAACAGGTGATTGTAATTTTTCTCTCATTACTAGAGCATTCCCTGACAAATAGTTGAATTACCATCAAATAGTAAAATAACCATCTTCTATCATTATCCAATGATCACAAAAAGGCTTTCTGTTGTTGACTTACTACAAGTAATTAAGTCAATGTTCTGAAATAATTCCTACAAACTCTATTTCAATGAAGAAAAATAACTTGTTGGCTTATTGTCATACTATGAAAAACACAGCTTTTGTGTCATTTGTAATGCTCTGTAATGATCTTAAGAAGTCTAATTATGGAGTAGGGCACCAAAATAAAAACCCTAGTTTAAGAGTGAAGGTGTATGTTTGGCTTCATGGCGGGGGGAGGGAGGGTCACACAGTCTTTTGGTGGTGGGAATGGTGTTTATGTAAATTCCTATTAATCTGTAGCCATATAAATCACTATTTAATTAATATGAGAGGGTGAAATTGATTGAATGACTCAAACTTTTTAATGCACAGAACATAGGCTGAGTCTTTGATATGTTGACTCTCCTAAAACCTTAGACCAGGAAGAACAGAAGCAACCAGTGGTACAACTATATACAAATAATATCAAAGGACATAAATTATGGTGATGTTGTGTATGATACAGAAAATTCTAACAAAGGGATTTTTCAAAGTTAACCCAATTACCAAATGATATGATTATAGCAATAACTATCTATTGTCTTCTTAAACCCTAAGACAGCAGGAACCTCCCACTTCATCTATAGAGCCTATATTTCCCCAGTCCTGGGAACCTCAGTTTCCTGCATGCTTCTCTCAATTCATACCAAATGATACTTCATCTGCTGATAACAACCAAATCAACACAATGAGTACTACCTCGGTATGCTTCACTTCAGACTGTGTCCAGAATGTCAGGCTTAGAATGTCAACCCTTCAGCCTCATTACTCAGGTGAGACCTTTCCTTTCATGGGATTCTCTAATTCCATTTCAGGTGGTTCACTTCCTAACAAAGTCCCAAAACCTAGATATAGGCTAGGTGCTATGAGATAGAGCATATGTTCACATGTATCCATAAATTAAGGCAAAATATATACCTGAAAGTAAAAGTATACAGTAGTCTATAGTAAGTCAGTATGAAGTTCATAATGAAATAGTGTCTACTTAGACTCAGATATCCTTTTCACCTATTTCCTATTATACTTCCCTCATTCACTCCCAAGATATCCTTATCAAAGCAAGGACTGCAGAAGCTGAATAAGGGTAAGAGACTGGCATACTTTAATGATGACTCTTTAGTCATTATCAGGCCACCCCATCAGCTGGGGCCCTAGTCGGGGAGTCCTGAGATTCCCAAACAGACATGATGGGCCTAGACCTCAAATAAATCCCTCTCTCACTTATTACCGGTCATCTCTATCAGGAACAACAAAATAGACCCCTTTGTGGAGCCCCGTAGGACTTTGCCCTCAACTTGGATCAACAAGGGTAGAGAATGTTCCATCCTTGGTGGACAACATACTCTATGCTACACCTGAGGAAGATGATTCCTTTTATTGGGGCAGCTTGGAATGTTCCTACTCATGATCACAGAATGTGAGCTCAGATCTAGAGGGATGCAGAGGTCACATAGGCTCCTAAACTGAATATGGGCCCCAGATCACATCAAATCGATGGAGTTTACAGCCAACAATATTTATACACCTTTTCCATATTTGGGAGCTACTCTCTTCCCTGATCTAGCTTTCTGGTCCTTTTTCCAGCCATTACATCATCTCCCCAGAAAATAACTTGAATCCACCTACATATCAGATTTCAGGCTCAGAGGAAAAAAAAAAAACCAACAAATATAGCCACAGGCCCTTTGGAATATAACTAAAATATGCCTACTAGCTACAGAGTAGACACCCCCCACACACACACTCTTCATATGCACTACTCCAGCCATTATGTTTATGATTAGTCAACAACTTGTTTGGCTTTATGTGTTAACTGTCTTTTCAGTCACCAGGTTCCAGATGCTAGCATGATGCCAACCAGACTTCCTTGGACAGACAACCCTACCAATGTGTCCTGGAGCTCCAATTCCCCAGAATCCCACCACACTATGGAAAAGGAGAGGCAGGCTGGGAGTATGGATCAACCTGCCAACACCCATGTTCAGCAGGGAAGCAATTACAGGAGCCAGACCTTCCACTTTCTGTATCCCACGATGACCTTAGGTCCATACTCCAAGAGGGCTAAAGAGTAGGAAAGTTATCAGGGGAGTGGATATGACACAGAATTCTGGTGGTGGGAATTGTGTGGAGTTGTACCCCTCTTATCCTACATTTTTGTCAGCGTTTCCTTTTTATAAATAAATTATTTTAAAAATAAGTCTAATTAATGTACTAGATTTTGTTTTCCAGGAGTTTGAATATTTTCATTGAATATACTCTCTTGTTAAATGGTCTAAATGACTTTCCATAGAAATCAATTCCCAACAGAAAAGGACAGTATATCAGTAAAGACTACTAACCTCTGAACATTCCCTTAATGGGTTTTAAGCTCAACTATCAATATTTCAGGTAGAGTTTCCCCCAATTATAAGCAAGTACACACTATTGGTAATAACAGTTTTGAATTTTATCACAACACAGTTTACATAGTTTTAATGTTAAATATTAAGAACTGAGTTTTCAAAATCTCAAATGAACATGTCTGTAAAATTAAATATCTAATGTTTGTTCAAGAGATATTTTCCAAATCCTTATAGTTAAAATGTTAAATAACAATAATAATAACAACCCCCAAAAAACTTAATAGCTGCTTTATAAGTATTGTTCATAATATTAAATCTTTACCACTTAAAGAGGCATATTTTTAATAGCCAAATTATTTCAAATTATTTTTATCAATCACAGTAACATTTCTTTTTTAAATCTTTTTTAAAATTTTTATTGTCTTAATTTACTTATTAGAGACAGCCAGAAATTGAAAGGGAAGGAGGTGATAGAGAGGAAGAGAGACACCGGCAACACTGCTTTACCATTTGTGAAGCTTTTCTCCTGCAGGTGGGGATTTGGGGCTCAAAGCCAGGCCTTTGTGCATGTAATGTGTGCAATCAACCAGGTGCACCATCATCAGGCCCCTTCACGTTGCTGGTGCCCATCACTGAAAAATCAAAAATTGCTGTAAGATCCATATCAATTAGTATAACAGCCATCCCTTTTCTACATTTTGTAGTTTCAGGTCTTAACATCCAAGCTGTTAAGCTGACCAGTTAATTCTTATGTCTTGTGTTAGTGATCTAACTGCATTATTTGCATATGGGTGTCCAGTACTCCCAAAACCATTTATTAAAGAGACCTTTTTTTTTTTTTTTTGCTTCCGAGGTTATCACTGGGGCTCATCCTGGAGGCCATTTTTTTCCCTTTTGTTGCATCATTGTTGTGGTTACTATTATTGTTCTTGTTGGACAGGACAGAGAGAAATGGAGAGAGGAGAGGAAGACAGAGAGGGAGAGACAGAGAGGAAGAATAATAATAAAACAAAATTTGAAGACTCTGTAGTCTCATGAATGCAAGCTAAGCCAATGCACCTCTATCGCACTATTTCCCATGCCCTTATTTAATGATTTTATATGATTGAAAATAGGAATTATTCCCTTTTATATTTTAACATTACTTTAATAGTTATTTAATTATGTTTTAAAAGATTATAAGATTACAGTGTTATAATTTCACATCAAACCCACCACTAAGAGTCTCTGTGCCCAACCACCACTTACAACCCTCATAAATCTGATAGTTTTTTGGTTGTTTTCTTTCTTTGCTTGCAATTTTGTGTGCTCTGATTTTCTACAGTCTATATGAGTTAAACTTCCAGTAATTGTATTTCATCTACTCACTTATTTCATTGAGTATAATCAACTCTAATTTCATACATTTTATACCAGAGGATACACTATCAACTTTTTAAATTACAGAGAAGTGTCTATTTTTTTTTCTTGATGGTTCATTATTTGTGCATAAAAACACAAGATTAGGGGGTCGGGCGGTGGCACAGTGGGTTAAGCACATGTGGCGCAAAGATCAAGGACTGGCGTAAGGATCCCAGTTCCAGCCCCCGGGTCCCCACCTGCAGGGGAGTCGCTTGACAGGCGGTGAAGCAGGTCTGCAGGTGTCTTTCTCTCCCCCTCTCTGTTTTCCCCTCCTATCTCCATTTCTCTCTGTCCTGTCCAACAATGAACAACATCAACAATGGTAATAATAATAACCACAACGAGGCTACAACAACAAGGGCAACAAAAGGGGGAAAAAATGGCCTCCAGGAGCGGTGGATTCATGGTGCAGGCACCGAGCCCAGCAATAACCCTGGAGGGGGGAAAAAAAAAGATTTTTTTTTTTATTTTTCATAGACTAGCACTAACCATTTACTATTATTTCTAATAATGTTTTACTGTAGTCTTTGAAATTTTCTTTTGCTTTTTCTTTGGTAAGATAGACAGAAATTGAGAGGGGAATGGAAGATAGAGAAGGAGGAAAAAAAGAGGCCTATAGCACTGATTCAACTGATTCATAAAGTTTCCACCTACAGGATGGGAATAGGGGCTTGAACTAGGGTCCTCGTGTATAATGTGTGTGCTCAACCTGCACACCACCTGAACACTGGCATTTTCCACATAGATTATGATATATTCTACTAGTGGATCCAGCTTCACAAATATTTTCTAGGAGCTAAATCTAAGTGTAAACCAAAAAACTTCAGGAAACTGGACATAGTACATTCATCAGTGAGCAGGAGGAGGAGTTAATAAAGTCACATTATACTCAATTCAATCAAGGCCATACTAAAGAATCATTCACCTTATTTCAATTTGATAAACTTTATATTCTTTTTTTTTGTCTAGAAACTTCAGGATTTCCAGGACTATACTGAATAATAGTGATGAAAATGGATATCTTTATTTTGGGGATCTTAAAGGAAAATCTTTATGGTTTTAATATAGAGTATGATTTCAACTGTGAATTTTTCACGTGAACCTTTTATTGTTTATATGTCTAAGTATTCCCTTCAATATCCATTGTGTTGATGCTAATTTATTTTAATGTAAAAGGATGCTGAGATCTGTGAAATATTTTTTCTGCAATTATTAAGACCATCATATGATTTTTGTTCTTATTTTCTTACTTATTTGATATCATGTTGATTGACTTGCATATGTTGAATCATTCTTAAATTCCTGGAATAGATTACATTTGATCATGATAATTCTTTTAATGTATGACTGAATTTAATTTGTTAGCATTTTGTTGAGAAATATTTGCATCTATGTTGATCAATGATATTGCTCTACACATTTTCTCAGTTTAATTTTTTTTATTTTATTGGGTGGGGTTAATGAATTACAGTACATCTGTTTACACACACTTCATATATAACAGGTGTCTACTGCACATTTTTGTCCCCCCTATCAGGGGCTTAAGCCCCCTCTTTCCCCCATACTCCCTGTTCCTTTCCCTTCTCAGACTCCCTTGCATTGTTGCAGTATGTGCACCCACCCTCCAATGCAAGTTTCATCCCATGTTCCCACTTCCTAACTCTGCCCTCAAGTTCCACTTACATGTGGAGTTATACCATATTCATCCTTCTTTTCTTGACCTATTCCACTCAAAAGTTTTTCTTCTGCTACCAGCAAATGTGAGGCAAAGATTGAGATTTAAGTGTTTCTGTTTTGCTGTCTAGGCTTTTGATGGTTAGTCTTAGTCTCCCCATATTGGTCACCTAACTCTGCCCTTCCTGCTCTCCCTTTTCCTATATGATTGATTCTTTTGTTGCTTGTTCTTGAGTTTCCATTTACCTTACAGATTACCTCATTTGGAGTTAGAGTTCCTTTACTTCTTTTCATGTAATACTCCTTTCAATAGTTCTTACAGGACAGGATTGGTGGTGGTGAATTCCTTCAGTTTCTGTATGTTTGAGAATCTTTTGATTTGTCCTTCATACTTGAAGGATAATTTGGCAGGATAGTATATATGGTTAATAATTGTTATCTCTTACTATTGTAAAAATGTCATTCCATTCCCTTCTTGCTTCTCAGGTTTGTGTTGAGAAAATCTGGAGATAGCCTGATGGTTATGCCTCTGTATGTCAGCTTCTTTCTTTCCCTTACAGTTTGCAACATTTGGACAATGTTACTATGACATTTCTTAGGGTTGTTTGTTTAGGGTTCAGTAACTTTGGTCAATAAGTTTTTGGTTACTATCTAGATGAGGGATGTTTTCTGCAGTAATTGCTCTGAATATGCTCTCTGATCCTCTCTTTTTCTTCACCTTCAGGGATCTGTGAACCTTTCAAATTCTTCCTTCTGATGGAGTCTGCTAAATCAAACAGAATTGCTTCACTTTTTTGTGAACCTTTCTTCTTCAACAGCTTTGCTCTCCAGAAGTGTGGTTTTGTCTTACATTTTTGCCATTCTGTCCTCAAGCTGGTTTATTCTGGATACAAGATCTCTTAGGTACTCTTGGGCTGTCAGAGCTATCTTTTAGCTCCTGTATTTCTTCTTGGAGCACTCTGTGAAATTTTTAATTCCTTGGTGAATATGTCTCGAGATTCTTTAATTTGAGTTTGCCTGTTATGGTTAGATTCCTGAATGGTTTTAATAATTAGCTTCCTGAAATCACATTTAGAAGTTTTCATAATCCTTATGGAGATGACAATTTGTATTTTTTGCATGTTTTTGTTGGGTGAAGTTTCCACTTTTCAACTGGCAGATGACACTGTGGTTGTGTTTTTGTGATGCTGTGTATGTGGAAGGGGAGTAAGAGCAGCTTTCCTGCTAACTTAGATTAGGCTGAAGTTATCCCTCAGTGGGTGGTGGGTGATTCAATATGGTTCCCCTCAGCTTCTTTTCCCATTGCATTTCTTTTCCCATTGTGGTCTCTGACTACTCTCTTATACTCCGGTTTCCTTAGCTGAGGCTGTAGCTCAGAATCAAACTGCCTCTGCACCACAAAGTACTGCATGCCACTTTCCACTCATTTGGTGTGTACCGATCCTCAGACTTTGTAGGCTGTTCTGTGAGATTCTGTTTTTTTTTTGTCTTGTTGTTTTGTTTCTGTTTATCATTTTGTTTTCTTTATTGGGGTATTGATTAATGGTCTACAGTTAATAGTAAAATATGTTAGTTTGTACATTGTAACATTTCTTAATCCCTTCTAGGTCCTCCTCTGCCAACATGTTCCAGGACCTGAACTCTCCTCTCCACTCTACCCCAGTGTCTTTATTTTCGTGCAATACACCAACTCCAGTCCAAGTTCTGTCTTGTGTTTTCTTGTTTTTCAACTTCTTTATTGTTATTATTAGTTATTTAATAGATTGACAAGGTTGTGGGATAAAAGGGGAACAGTTCCCACCACCAGCATGCCATATCTCATCCCCTCCACTGGAAGTTTACCTATTTTTTTATCCCTCTGGGGATATGGACCAAAATCTCTATGGGGCACAGAAAGTGGGATTTCTGACTTCTGTAATTGCTTCTCCAGTGGATAGGGCATTGACTGGTCAATCCATACCCCTAGTCAGGCATGAACATCTTTTTGCATAACCATTATCCTACCCCCACCCCAGTACAATTTCTTACTTCCCCATGAATAGGTCTCTGCACATCACATCCAGCACCTACTGACATCTTCACAATTGTATACTGGGATCCCAAAAACCCATTCAATACACTTTCATCTCTCCCCTTTAGACTACTTGGCTCTATTGCAATAGGCCACAACTAATTTAACTTTCACCCTCTATTCCCCTCCATTTTTTTATTATTGATTTGATAATGATCAACAAAACCATAGGACAAGAGGGATACAATTCCACACTATTCATACCACCAGAGTTCCATATTCCATCTCTTCCCTGAAAGTTCTCCTATTCTTTATCCATCTGGGAATGTGGACCCAGTATCATTATGGGGTGCAGAAGATGGAAGATCTGGCTTCTGTAATTGCTTCTCCAATGAACATGAACATTGACAGGTCAGTCCATATTACCAGCCTGTTTCTATCTTTCTCTAGTGGGGCAGGGCTCTGGAGAGGTGGGGTTCCAGGATACATTGGTGAGGTCATCTGCCTAGGGAAGTCAGGTTGGTGTCATGGTAGCATTTGCAACTTGGTAACTGAAAAAGCATTAAGATAGAAAGCAGGACAAATTGTTAAATAATCAGGTATCTGATTAATGTAAAACTATAGCAGATGAGATTTGGGAATCTCCATTTTGGAAAAAGCTAGTAGGTCTATTTTAGGTATATCTCAGTGGGCTCATGACTTTACTAATTTTTGTCTGAGCCTGACATCTAACATGCAGGTGGACTGAAGGTAAAGTCTGGAGAGATGGTATCAGAGCTAGAATTAAAACTACAAAGGTGGATCGGGGCAGAAAGTAGCTCCTAAATATGGGGAAAGTATATAAATATTAACTATAAACCCCACTGATTTGATCTGAGGCCCATATTCAGCACAGGAACCTGTGTAATCTCTTCATCTCTGTAGGTCTGAGCTTGCATTCTGTATTCATAGCTAGGAACATTCTAGTCTGCATTCATTTCAGAACCAGTCTTCCTCAAGTGGCAGGGTATGTATTTTTGTTGTTCTTCTTCTTCTTGTTGTTGTTTTTGCCTTTTTATTCTGGGTGTGATCTTTCAGTTCTTGTTATTCTTTGGTCAAGCCCCCTGGAACAATCTGCACATTTTAATTGTTTTGTCTGGTTTCAGAATGAGAATGATCTTGACTTCATAGAATGTAATTGGAAATGCCCCCCCATTTTAAATTTACTGATGAGTTTAAGGGTCTTTGTTTGTTTTGGCACCAGGATTATCTCTGTATCTCAGTGCCTCCATAAGGAATCCAATGTTCCTAGCATCCTCTTTTATTTTCCCCTTTTATGTCTTTTTCTTTTTGTTTTTATAGGATAATGAGAAATTGATAAGGATGGGGTACATAGAGAGGGAGGGAGGAATAAAGAGAAACCTGCAGCACTGTTTCACAACCCACAAAGAATCCTTTCAGTAGCTGGGAGTTGGGGCCTTGAACTTGTATCCTTGCACCTGGTAACATGTACAGTCTACTGGGTACATTACTGCCCTGTTCCATGAGAAGGATAAATCTTATCACCAAACCTGCTCTGCAAGAAATTTTAATAAAAGGTCTCCTATAGATGACTTCACCAAAAACATGTCATATATCAGAACACTCAGGAAAAAAATTAGGATAATGGCATTGAAGTATCTTAAATCCACAATATCAATAAATGACAGTGGCCTGAATTCACCCATTAAAAGGCACAGACGGATTAAAAAACAAAGCCTAACCATATGTTATCTGCAGAAATCTTACCTAATTCAACAGGTCAAATACAGACTCAAAATCAAAGAATGGAAAAATATCAGACAAGCTAATGGACCACAAAAAAGGGGATGAACAGCTATTCTCATATCTGACATAATAAGTTTTAAAATAAAGTAATAAAATATAGGGATGGACATTATGTAGTGCTCAGAAGATCAGTCAACCAAGAGGACTTAGTAATTATTAACATCTATGCACCCAATGACGAGCTATCTAAATATATCCAACATCCCCTGAAAAAAGCTATGAAAAAGTATCAACAGCAACACAGTAATAGTAGTAGATGTTAAAATCCCACTTTCTAATCTACCCTAATGTTATTTAACTTCCTTATCACAGATTACAGTTTATGATTCTATTGCTAGTGGGAAATATACTATGTTGCTATATTATTGTTAGATGGTGAATGAAGGTCATAGTAACACAGAGGCTATGAACAACATCTTCAGAATTTTAAGTTTAGTAAAGAATAATAAAAAAGAGGATTATTCTCACAATATTTTGATGTATGGATTCTTTTATACCATATGAACTTTTTAATGGTTTAATGTCCCCTTTGGAAAATAATAGTGGAAACTCTTAAACTAAACACACACACACACACACACACCACACACACACACACACACACACCAATTTCCATGTTAAGTGGAGAATCAGTTACAGAAGTCAGACTTTCCACCTTCTGAACCCTATAAAAAATTGGTGCATACTCCCAGAAGGCTAAAGAACAGAGCAACTTCCAATGGAGGAGATGGAATACGGAACTCTGGTGGTGGGAATTGCATAGAATCGTACCCCTCTTATCTGACAGGCTTGTTAATCATTATTAAGTCACCAATAAGAAAACTGTTAATCAAGTGTTTATTAATTATGTGGTATTTCTTAAAGAACATTTATTCTTGCAATCACAATAGCTTTAAACACAATAATTGTCCCAGATACAAAGTGCCTGTGAAAATTTAATATATATCAAAGATTGTATCTCAAATTCAATGTGGAAATGATAAACTAGGAGCTGGGGGGTGGTTCACCTGATTGAGAGCACACGTTATAATGCACAAGGATCCAAGTTAAAGCCCACTAATCCCAACTTGCAGGAAGGAGCAGCACTACAGTTGTCTCTCTGTCTTTCTCCCTCTCTATTTCCCCCTGGCCTCTTGATTTGTGGCTGTCTCTATCCAACAAATAAATAAGTAAAAAGTAAAATACGAAAAAGAAAAGTTAGACTATGTCCAAATGTACATACAAGTGGGGGTGGGTGGGTGCTGAGTCAACTTGGTAACTGTCTAGAACAAAATGAAGTTGAATCAATTTTCCATAAGTACAATATGATATATTTCCACAGAGTCAGAAATAAAATAGTCAACATATTTTTTGTGACACTGTACTTCTCAAGAAGTCCCAAAACACAAGAATCAAGACACAATATTTCTTACTAAAAGTACCCCAACTCCAGTCAAACAAAAGAATCTAAAACCAAACTCTCTAACTAGGGTTTCTATCCCCTTAATCAGTAATTGATTCTCCTCACACTACAATTTAAACTCAAAAGTCCAGAGGGATCTCGCTGTCATAAACATTCTCAAAATTATCTCAATAAGCCCTCTTTCTCTATTAATTGGCCATCATCGCTCTCTTAGGATGCCTACACTTTGGCTATAATGTAAATCCCCACATTCTATGTCCATCTCTTTCTCCCAAACTATCCAGTTGCTGAAATTATTCCACTTTACCCTTTGAAACTCATGGCTCCATTAGCAACAAAATCCTTTTCCCTTTGCTTTCTTCATGCCCTCTTAAGCCTGGCTCCACACTGTGGGTCCTATATTGCCTACAATTCTATAGGGAAAGCAAACTTTGTTGTTGTTGTTTTATCTCCCCTTTTCTCTCAGTTTTTTCCTATCAATTAAAGAAAAAAAAACAACAGCTACCAGAAACAGTGTATTTGTGTGCAGTACTAAGCCCCAGTGAAAACTTTTGTTGCAAAAACAGAAAGTATATGAATTATATGTATAATTTCATCCACATACATATATATATATATATATATATATATATATATGAAATCAAGTAGGATATATATCAGCAAAAATTAATCAAAAATATAGTTGCCTGTGAAATTAGGTAAGAGGCAGAAAATGGGCATGGAAAGAAAAAGGTGGGAGTTAAACCTTACACTATGTATCTTTTTGAGATTTTACATTATTTATGAACTATGAAAATGTATTATCTATCCAAAAATCAAATGATGAAAAATGGCTCACAAGAAAATTATATTAGTACTATATCACTGAAATGTCAGCTAACTTCATTTTATAAACATCTTGATTAACATTTTATATAGACTAAATATGAAACCAGAGAAAAAAGAACATTTCTTGATTTTAACTCTAGGAATATTGTGAAGAGGGAGGAAAAGGAACTGGTACAGAATTCATTACTGTTATTTATTAGATATTATAGACTTGCAAACATGCCAGGAATCCAAATAAAATAAGGCGAGAAGCAGTAATAGTATCAAAAAAGCAACCACTGGCAGTGAGAAACACCACTCGCAGAATAAATAAACAGGTGTATAGCCATTTAGAGCTTAATTTCCATATAACAGGAACAAATAGATAATAAAAGAAAAGCCTACCCACTGAGACCAAGAGAAATTGGACCACAGAATTCTACCACGATCTTATCGTTAAAATAACAATCAAGATAGTGGATGACAAAAGCAGAAGGCAAACAGAACCCATAGGAAACGCTCCCTGTATTTGACATCTGTCAGTTTCTTTCTGTGCATAGTTCAAATCCCTCAGCTGAAAATCTCTTCTTGCCAATGTCCCCACCTCTCTGTCCAAAAATACATGCAGGTCCTTGAATAATTCCATCTGGTAATAACATTGTTAAGGAAAAAAAATAATAATTGCCAATCAAGGCCAGTATTGGTGTGGAGTTTACATACTCTGCTCATATTGGCATAGGTTATCTCTAAGCACTCAAATTTCCTCCCACATCCCAAAGCTATTCAGTTGTGTGTCTAAACTGCCTCAGTCTGGACGAGTGTGTATTATGCATATGAGTCTCCTAGAGAGGGAGGGGAAAAGGTGTCATGTCCAAAGCTGGCCCCCACCTTGCACTCTCAACTGATGGCACAATTTGAATAACCGTGACTTTGAAAAGGAATAAACTGTTTGGAAAATGAATGAGTGAACAGGTAAACAACAAATAATTGCATAATATTCAAAATATTCTAAGTCACTATTTAGAAGTTTGGAGAGAGGGTTGATAATTGGGGTGAGGATGGAGTGGGGATAGAGGTGGGCAATGGTGCACAAGGACCCCCTCAAGGATCCCGGTTCTAGATCCTGGCTCCCTGCATGCCTCACAAGCAGTGAAGCAGGTCTGCAGGTGTCTTTCTCTCTCCCTATCTTCCTTGCCCTTGTCAATTTTTCCTTTTCCTACCCAAAAAAAAAAAAGGCAACAGGAGCAGTTGATGGATGTGCAGGCACTGAGCCCCAGCGATAACCCTAGAGGCAAAAAAGAAAAAAAAAAAGTTTGGTGATTTTTTTGTGTGTATGACCAGAAATATGCCATAAGAAATGAACTCTGGGAGTCGGGTGGTAGCCCAATGGGTTAAGCACACGTGGCACGGAGCACAAGGACTATAATAAGGATCCTGGTTCAAGCTCCTGAATCTCCACTTGCCGGGGAGTTGCTTCACGGGAGGTGAAGCAGGTCTGCAGGTGTCTGTCTTTCTCTCCCCTCTCTGTCTTCCCCTCCTCTCTCCATTTCTCTATGTCCTATCCAACAATGATGACATCAGTAATAATTGCAACAATAAAACAACAAGGGCAACACAAGGGAATAAATAAATTTTTTAAAATGTTAAAAAAATGAACTCTATTTTTATAAACTTTCCTATGATAAAAGTGGTTTTATTATATGTCATAAAATAGTTACTGATGATTTTAAGTGAAAATTTATTGTACATAATTATTAGCTGTAAGTATAGGCAAGTAAATTTCTCCTGCTAGAAATCTTTTAACAAGAATAGGAACCAAAAGTTAAGAGATCAAAGTAGTGTTACCAGACAAAAATACAAATGAAGAAAGTAAAAGTGACTGGAGCTGGTTTATGCTGCCTAGAGTTAAATAAATAATAAATAAAAGAACAAAAAAGAGTAAGAGAAGACTAACAGGATAAACATCAACAGAAAATATCATTTGATAATCAGTCATTTTAGAGTTTGGAATAAGAGAATATCATCTAGTTAATTACTTTTTAAATATAAATGTTGTGATTATAGAGGTGGTTAAGTAGGCAGAGAATTTGCAAGTATGAGATTTTAGGCTTAATCAGAGCACTGCATATGTCTAAGTAGGACTTACTCTGCCACACACACCCCTCCCTTCACCCTATCAGTCTCTCTGAGAGCAGAGGAAACTTGTGAAATGAATGTATGGGACCTTCTTAGAACAAAATGAAGCAGGTGGCCTGGAGGTGGCACATCTGGTTAAGTGCACATAGCACTAAGTGCAAGGACCCACGCATAGGTCTGGGTTGGAGACTCTGATTCCCCCGCAGGGAGGGCACTTCACAAGTGGTGAAGCAGATCAGCAGATCTCTTCTTCTCTATCTCCCCCTTCTCTTTCAATTTCTCTCTGTCCTATCTAATATAAAATGGAAAAAAAATTGCCCTCCAGGAGTAGTGGATTCATGGTGCCAGCCCTGATCCCCAACAATAACTCTGGAGGCAAAAAAAAAAGAAAGAAAGAAAAGTACAATGTAGATAGGATATATTAATTCTTGAGCTATGATAACAAGATACCATGGACTAAGTGACTTAAAAAACCGAAACTCATTTTCCTAGAATTCTGGAGTCTACAAATCAGAAATCAGGAAGCCAACACACATTAAAGATGCCTTCCTGGCTTGCAGGCAACATATTTTTCATGGTGAATTCATAGTGGGGGGGGGCGAATACAGTAAGTTTTCTATTTTATTATAAGGACACCTGTTCTGTTATGACAACCCATGTTCATAACCTAATGTAACCTTACTTATCTCCTAAAGACCACATCTCCAAATACTATCCAATTGAGAGTTAGGGTTCTAGCATATAAATATGAGTAGGGATGAAAACATTCTGCCCATATAAGAGTTGAGGGTAATTTTTTTTCTTGGTTATGAAATTTGCTTGTCTTGATGGAGTCTTATTGGAAACAAATATGATCTCTTTCATTGGTCTCATTTTCTTCTTTTGAGTTTTAAGCCCCCTCTATGTAGAAAATTTCTTTTCTATTCAGAACTTCACCTTACAGTTTACAGTTTCATTCCTCAATAAATCTCAGCTTATAGCCCACCTTAAACCTATTCATCACTTCTGGTGAATGTAATGTATATTCCTCCCCATAACAATGACATACATAACTATGAAGTCCTCTTTACAAATGAAATTGGGTAGTCTTACTAAATTATCTTTACATGAAAAATCCATATTTTTCTGAGTAGAGATTTAAAATTTAGCTAATAATCTGATAGATAAATGCAATTATTTATGCTAAATATAGTTAAGTTTGGTAGCAAGTTTTACTTTAAAATTAATTACCTGTGTATATTCTTTCATGATACAGAAACATTGTCTTTATTTTGCAGAGCAGCTGTTAAATATTTAATTTTAAGAACATGCTGCTAAAAACCTGCTTTTACCCATAAAAGTCACGATATTTACATCTCTATTATTTCCCATTTCCAGTGCCTTATTTTGAATGCAGGTGGCTTGAATTTCATAATTAGCAAGACTAAAATAGAGCATCAAAATGTTAACTTTGTTGGACTCCTAGAAGAAAGAAATTAGACCAGAATATAGTCCAATTCCTACTGATAACAGAGTTGATAAAACCTTTATCCAGAGCATAGAATTCCATGCCCAACATTACTTTCACAATTTCTCACTATCCACTTTCCTTAAAATGGGTTTGAAGGGTTGGTGGTGTGCACATCCTACCTTGCACAAGGACCAGGGTTCAAATTCTCAGTTCCCACCCATGGGCAGTGGTGAGGGAGCTTCACAAGTGGTGAAGCAGTATTGCAAGTGTCTCTCTCTCTCCTTCTCTAACTATTCTTTCCATCTCAGTATCTCTGTCTCCAAAAAAATTAATAGAATATTTTATTTAAAAAAAAAAAGAGTTTAGAATCAGTTAGTCCTGATAAATATAGGTAAAGATTAAGGTTATCTTTTCCACAGGGCTATCTGCCTGCCCTAGAATAAGGTTATCTTTTTAAAAACTAGCTGTCTACTATAAAAGAGAGAAGTGAGATAAAAGTAGTTTATCTTTGATTACAATCTTATCTTCCCCCAAAGACCTCTTAACCTAGATAAACCACTCTTACTTGCTAACCAGTGTCCAGCAAGAGGGAGATGGGAGTAGGACAAAGAAGCTCTGAGCTACAGGTAAAAAGCAGACAAAATATTTTAATATGCTGTCCCTATTGCCTTAAGCCATAACATATGGGGTTTCATTTGTGTATTTTTAAAGCACAGATGAGGAAGAGTAGGTAAAAGCAACAAAAGTTTCAAAGTCACAAAATTAGTAATAAAATGATAAGAAGAAAATAAGTGATAGACAATTGCAGCTGAAGGCAGACTCAGGAAGGCAGAATGAAAAGTGAGTAATGGGAAAAGAAGCAATCCTACTTAAGTCACATAACCTTCAGTCCCCTCCTGTGGTATAGGCAAAAATAAGGCCAAAATAAGTTACTTTCCTGACTCAACCTTCATCTATCTTAGAATCAGAAAGGAGAGAAAAATCACAACCTGACTCCACAAAGCATGGACTGCTTGCTACTGCTATGTGATACTGGGGAACCCAGAACATTTGAAATGGCTGATCTATAACTGAGCCATATCCCTATACTGAAAATTCTTTTGAAGTAATCCCACTACTATAAAACTAGACTAGATAAGGAACTGTTTCTCCTCACCGTACTCACAAATATTGACATTATGAATGCTAAGACCCCAGCCTTCTTACCTTTGTACTTTATAACAGCTGAAAATCAAATCTGCATCTTATAAGTCAGGTGGAAGACTGGAGGAGCTTCCCCAGGAGAATCTTACTTCTCCATTAAAAGATTGAAAAATAAGCAAATAAAGAAGAAGTGGAAATTGCAGTGAGGAATTTTATTAAGGTTTGTGGAAATACAGTAAAAATTAATAAATCTTAGAAGAGAGCAGTATTTAAAAAGTAACATCAGAGAACTGCCTCTTTGTGTAGCAAATATAATAGGTGAAGATTTAATATGTCCTTGATAAAGATTTCCAAACTCAGCAAATGATCAAAAGTGTGTCTTCTGCCTGACATCCTGTTTTCATATTCTTTTTATTAACACTTCCTGACTTCATATTCTTATTTAGCTATTATTTGTTACATTTTCTGCATACCTCTTTTGTATTTCATCATATACATATGAACACATGTACACATATATGATACCACCCAACAACTGTTTTCCATGGATTCATACAAAACTGGTAGGCAGTAATCATTAGTTCAGTTAAAGGAAGGATAAAGGAGAATCCATAAAGAATAGGGTTTCTCTGGGCAACTACTAAATCGCAGTTTAATCCAAAGTATCTGTTAAGTGAAGACAATAGGCAAGATAGTGTTTAACAGACTTATTTCAAGTATATCTTGCTTTTCTGTATTTCTAACTGCTAAGGAGTAATTTCTTAGAGGATTACTTCTATTAAAACTCACCCTCTTTGTTGTTTTGCACGGGCTATGTTGTTTTCGCCGGGCTGGCTTCACGGGCAGGTAACAGACGACCAGGGACTCATGGTTGAGCTATAGGCAGTATCTCTTTATTCATGCAGGACGCAGCACAATCTAAGACGAGCTAAGCTAAACTCAAGTACTCTACAACTCACAATGCTGTCTTTATATATACTTGCCAAGTAGGGTGGAAACAGGATGTGACATAGAGAGGGTGGAGAGAAAAGTGACTGGTGAAAATCAGAGTGTGACAAGGAGGGGGCAGAGCAGGTGAGAATCCTATCACTGAACCACCAATGCCCTGGAGGGAGGGTGGTACTTGTTAACAGTGGTTATGTAAATAGAATGAAGTGGTTATGAAAATAGAATAGTGTTAAGCAGGGGGGATTTAAACCAAATGAAACAGAAGGATACCAACATGCATACCAACACCTCTTATCTTTTCTGCTACCAGTTCTTTCCAAAGTACACAAAAGTTACTTCAGTTTTTAATAAACTAGTTATTCAGATGGCTATTCAAATTCCTGATGTCTTTTGCTAAGAGTTGAAATAGTAATAAAGGCTTATAGCATATTCATATGAACTATAAACCATACCTACTAACCATTCATCTTTCTTTTTCCCCCGACTTCAAAATCTTAAATTGTTAGCCTATCACTTTATTTTTATTCAGCATATTGTAATGAATAGCATCATTGTTATATTAATGTAATAAATCATCACTGTAATGGAGTGTGAATACTATCACTTTGCATCCTTCTAGAGTTATTAATTTCAATGTACTCATTGTATTTTAAAATGTAGTTGCATAGTAAATAATGCAACAAGAAGAGACTTTAACCTATTCCCATAGCCTATAGTAAGGCTATAAAGCCAGTGGTGTATTAACTTAAAAAATAGATCAATCTTATCTTGTAAAAAGAAGATAAAAGATAGTTCTGTCAGCAAAGACAACCATGCTTGAGGCAGTAAACCATACTTGAGAGTATAAAGGAGAGCCTGCAAGCATTATTAAATTTTGCTTCCTGTCTTTGGAGAAAGTCTTCAATTTAATGAAGATTTTAGAAACACAAAACAAATTCCAGTTTCAGTCATCTATGTATTTCCCCATATTGACTATGCCAAGAAAGCAATTTTCAAAGAGATTGAATATGAAAATGAAAATTAATTGAATCCTTAATGATAGTGAGTATATTTTATGTTGGTTTAATAATATATATGGACTACAAGCATAGATTGACAGGGACTCAGAGGTTACATAGGCTCCTGTGCTAAATAGGGATATATATATAGGCCCTAGGTCAGATCGATAGGGTTAATAGCTACTGGTATTTGTATACATTCCTCATATTTGAGAGTTACTCTCTGACCTATTCCAGCTTTCTAGTCCTATTCTCAACTCTGACACCATCTTCCCAGACAATACTTTCAGTCTACCTGCATGTTAACTATTGGGCTCTACTAGTTTTCTTGTTGTTGTTTTGTTCATTTTTCTTTTTTTTCCCCTAAGCCTGAAATCTCATATTCAGGTGGATCGTAGTTATTGTCTGGAGAGATGATGTCATGGCTGGAAAAGGGACCAGAAAGCTGGATCAGGGAATAGAGTTGTTCCCAAATATGGGAAAGTGGCATAAAATTGGTCTACTGTAAACCCCATCAATTTGATGTGATCTGGGGCTCATATTCAGCTTAGGAGCCTATGTGACCTGTAGATCTGTGCTCTGCATCCTTGTAGATCTGTGCTCACATTCCGTGGTCATGATTTTGAGAGTTAGAGATTATTTAAAATGTAAGCTCTGAAAACAAGATTTTTCTGTCTTCATTTATCTGTATGTTTTTCTATACAGAGTACAACATATTTCATAAATATTTGTTGAATGAATGAGTAAGTTACTAGTGCACATAAAACATTCAGACATTGTTGGTCATTACGCCAGGTCACCTGCATTGCTTAACGCTGTGGTCTATTTACATAATCATTGTTTGCCTGAGACCTGCCCTGCCTGCAGGGTATTGGTTTAATCCCCACTGGTTAGAACCTTTGCAATAGCTGGAGACCCACCTTGCCTGCAAGGCATTGGTTTAATCCCCACTGGTTAGATGGAAGCTTGCTACCTTCGGGCTTTTTTTTTTTTTTTTTTGCTCTGCCCCCTCTCCTAGCCATTTCCTTTCCCCATTTGCCACTTCTGGTTAAGAGATATATAAAAGACATTGTATCTGAACAATAAAAGAGATTGCATTGCGTTCCCACTCATCTAAGAGTTCCCGGTTTCTCTCCCACGTCACTGAGTAAGCAGTAGCCCAGATTGGCTCTGGTTAAGTTCTCTCCCCCCGTGACACAACCGATAAGACATGTCATGCATGACATACACACAATATTTTTTGTTATTTTAGACAATTATTTTTGTTTAATTAATGTTTGTTTAATTTTTATTTTAAAATGCAGTACTTAATATTCTGTTGTTGTGCGCTGGCGGCAGAGAAGAGAGAGAGGGGGTCGGGAGCTAAGAGGAAACACAAATCTTTATTTGCACTGGCATCTCAGAGTTGGGTGCTAGAGAGGCAGGTTGGGCCACGTGGAGGTAGCGAAAATGGCCGCCTCACGCAGTAACCTTTCCTGCGTCTGAACACCGGAGTGAAGCGCTGGCAAGAGAGCAAGGTGCGGAAGAAGAAGGGCTTTTATAGGAGTAGCTTTTGAGAGAATGGGAAGGGGGTGGAGTAACCGTAGCACTCCAGGATAGGATAATAACTCTCATGAGAATGGGAGGGGGGAGGAGTAACCAAAGCACTCCAAATATCGCGGGGATATAGACAATGCCCTGAGGGCACAACATGGCTGAACAGGCACTCCGAGAATGTCCCAAATCTCGCGGGAACTAGCAGTAGCCTGAAGGGACAACATGGGAGATGTGACTGCATCAGCACAATTTCCTAACAATGTTCTTTATTTATTTATTGGATAGAGATAGCCTGAAATTGAGAGGAATAGGGAGATAAAAAGAGAGACAGATAGACACTTGCAGTCCTGCTTTACCACTTGTGAACTTTACCCCCCTGCAGGTGGGGGCTAGGGGCTTCAAGCCAGGTCCTTGTGGATAATAACATGTCACTCAACTAGGTGCTCCAACACCTGGCCCCCAGGTAACTTATTAAAACAATGTAGTGGTGTTACATTGTATGATACTGATTTTTTTTCCTACTGTGAACTTATCCCTCCTCCCCCCTTTTCCATAGTATTTTGCTTTGATACAATATACCTTGTCCAGTTCACATTTCACTTTGTTCCTTCCCTCTCTTTCCTCATAAATTAAGTCATACTTATAAGTGAGATCATTCAATATTTGCCCTTCTCTTTTTGGCTTATCTCACTTAACATATCTTCCAGTTTCATCGAATATGACACAAAGGAGATGACTTCATTCATTTTTGATGATTAAGTAGTATCTCATCATGTATATATACCACAATTTTTTTATCCACTCATCTGATGTTGGACATCTGGATTGCTTCCCAACTTGTTGCCAATGTTCTGGCAACTACAAATTTTGCTGCTATGAACATAGGTATACACAGATCTCTTCTCATGGGTCTTTTTGTTTCCTTTATGTATATCTCCAGGAGAGGAATTGCTGGGTCACAGTATAGATCAATTTCTAATGTGCTGAGAACTCTCCAGACTGCTTTCCACAAAGGTTAGACCATTTTACACCCCTACCAGCAGTGCAAAAGTATCCCATTTCCCCTACAACCTCTCCAAAATTTTTTTATTTCTGTCCATTTTAATGTATGACTTTCTCACAGGTGTAAAATGGTATCTCATTGATGTCTTTATTTGCATTTCTCTGATTATCAGTGTCTGGGAACTTTTTCAAATATCTGTTGGCCCTCTAGATCTTTTCCTTGGTGAAATTTCTGTCCATGTCCTCACACCCTATTTTCTAATAGTTTTTTGTTTGTTTGTTTTGGTTTTGGTGTTAAGTTTATTGATCCCTTTATGTGTTTTGGTTATTAGTCCTTTAAACATTTCTGATATGCCAGGAGCCATTCTCTGCTTGATAAGCTTTGAAACAATGGAAGCCCTCAAGACAAGTTTTCATTTCCCCCACGGGCAGGCCATTTCCCCTCAGGTAGGCCATTTATCAGAAAACAAGTGACACACCACATAGTTGTGGTAACAAACATGGTTTCTGCCATTGTATGTTGCAAGGAACATTCCACCCTAATGACTGCTCCCCCTCCTCCTCCTCCTCCAGCACTTCCCCCTTCCCCAAAGCTTTATAATGCCTGTGAACACAATAAAATTTTGCAGCTTGATCAGAATCCTGTTTTGCTGTCATTTCTCGTGTCTCCTGTACCATTCATTCCAGGTTCGTGGATTCCTAGCCCCTGTTCATGCCCCGCTGGCCGGGGCATCTGGCGCCCAAATGTGGGGCGAAGAAGCCTTCTGGACCTAGGGACATTGCTGATCGAGAGGATAGGCCTATCTGAATTAACTGAGCCATCACGGCCGAGGGAATAACGCACAGGCTCTCATAGATCCACACAGAACTGCCCGGCCATGAGTCACATCTGGAGGAGTATCACAGCAGCGAGGTAAGCACTACCATGGGACAGGAATTTAGTAAACAAGATCTGTTTATTAAAGGACTCAGGGAATCCCTCAAGACATGAGGAGTAAGGGTTAAGAAAAAGGATCTCAAGAAGTTTTTTTTTTTATTTTGTGAGTGATATTTGTCCGTGGTTTCCCTTAGAGAGGACTATTGATGAAAAAAGATGGGCTAGAGTAGGAAACTGTTTAAGAAATTTTTATGAGACCTTTGGTCCAGAAAAGATTCCAGTCCAGGCTTTTTCTTATTGGAATTTAGTAAATGATATACTCAAAGTCTATAAACATTGTCCTGATGTACAGTGAGTCATGAGAGAGGGAGAAAAAGTCTTACAGAGACACTCCCAGCACCTTCTTTTGTGAGTCTGTCTCTATTCCCATGCCTGATTCAGGAGACCCCGCCCCTGAGGCCACCTGATAAGTGCCCTCCTGTTAAGATTTATTCCTCTTTGACAACCTTGAGACCCCCCGCAACTAGCATAAAAAACAGCTTCCCTTAGAAAATTAATAGAAGAAAAATGAGAGCATCTACAATTAGTTAAAGAACTGTGGGCTCTTGATTTGGCATTATCTTAAAATTAGCCAGCCAAAAAGATCCAGCTTTTTTCCCTCTACTCTTAGAAAGCGTTAAACCAATTCTGAGTGAGATCTTATCTGGCTAGCAAGCTATTCTTTAGAAAAAGAATGAAATCAAACAAGACAGTCTCTTTAACTATTAATGAGAGAACCAGTACACACTTTTGATAGAAATTTAATGATTTGTTTCTTTAAAACTGTAAAATGTACCTTAGCCCAGAAAAAGACCTTTCAAAGATTTTTCTCTGCACTTCTCCGTGCGTGGCGGTAAACTAAGCCCACCTGTTTCATCTGCACAGCCAATAATGGCACAGAGCTCCTGCTCCACAGATTGGCAAACACTTCAGTCAATCATTCTTAGCCACAAACGCCCCTCCTGGGAGGCTGTGAGTTAGAAATCCAAAAGCCGCTTTTCAAAGGGAAAATTTTTCTTTTCACCAAGAATGTCTGTTTTAAGTCTATGTGCTAACCTTGTTTTCATTAATGTGTGTTAACCCCTAAGTAACTAAAGTTTGTTTTAAGTTTTAAATAAGATTTAGTTAAGCTAAATGTAGTTTTAAAGATCCCGACTCATAGAGTTGGCACACCTTTACCAAAGTAAAATATAGGACAGTTTTGTCCTTCTGATAGCTAATATTGGCATCAATTCATTAGTTAAAAGATTTTCTGAGATCTCTAGGCGTGGTAAAATGCCCCTGCAGTCTCTCTCACTCTTGTAAAAATTCTAAACCTTATCAGCACCCCAGTACCAACTGCCACTATTCGTAACAAACTCCATGCTTGAATTGGCTTTCTAATAACCCAGTCAGTGTAGAGCAGTGGCCTTGCCAAGAAAAACGGGTTAAACATGATATTCCTGGTCTGATAAAATTTTTCATTTGGCAGATGTGATTCAACAAAATTATTTAGTGTAAAATGGTCATCTAAAAGAAATGTTAACAGTAAAAATTTATTTTGAACATTTCATCTATAAGGTTTATCTTAGCTTTTTAAGTTACCTATCCAAATCAAAGTGAAAGATCAATTAAGTTGTGTACCCACCCTTGTTCATAGCTTCCCTAAGGGTGTGATAGCATTGTGATAAACAAAGTTCCTAACAAACAAAGTTTAACATTTTACTTAAAATTATTTAAGACTGGCTTGGATTAGTAAAAGATAACACAATGGTTATGCTAATTATTTACATGCCAGAGGCTTTTGCTCTGGTTTTCCTCTTCATATCTTTCTGATTTTAAAAATTATCTGGTTTTAAGATGCTGTCAGAGATTTATTCTTGGCAAATGGTGTTTTTGGTCTGATAGAAGATTTTTTTTGGCAAATCCTGATTTAACAAAATTATTATTTTTAACATTTAAGCTATGAGGTTTTATTTTAGCCTTTTAAGTTGCCATATTAGAGTTCTAAGGAGCAAAATCTATTAGGAGTTTTATATCTACTTACTCATGATAGCTTTGTGATGAGTAAAGATTTTAGTAAACTAAAGTTATAATAGTGTGCTTAAACTGTTTGATCAGTTGAAAATGCTAAAAAATGGTAAACATTTTATCATGTCAACACATTATGTACTGACTTTCTATAACATATTGGTATATTTTAATAAAGAGCATTCTAAAATCATATAAAAAAACTCAAGCCAATTATAACCATTAGATCATCAATTAACTTGGTACAAGTTTTCTCCCTAGGTAAATAATTATATTTACATCTGCACATGAAGAACTGACTGCTCATATGGTAAGATTTAAAACTAAACATTTTTCATTTTTTATTTATGGGTGTGTGACGACTCCTAAAGTCACTCATATCCTAAAATTTTTCTCATTTTTTTACAAGCCTCTTAAAATTTTAACACTTGACCTGCCATAGTGAGAGCACTTTACTGGCTCCTGCATTGTTTAATTAAGATCCTGCTATTCAGACTTTTAAGATTAATCTCCATTGGTAAAAGCCAATGCTCTCTGGCAGATTGATGTAATTCACCTGCCCATGTTTAGTAAACAAAAACATTTTTTTTCTCAGTTGGTATTTTTCCAAATTTATGTGGGCTACAGCTCAAATAAGAAAAACTAAAACCCGTAGGCACAATTAATAATAAAATGAAGGGGAATGCACCCCCCCAGTATTCAGTTGGCTAACATGTCAATGAAGTAACTATACTAAACCTTTTTAATATTTACAAAAATTCAAATTGTCCATTTATTGTATCTCATTGACAAAGCCACCCACTTTTCCAGTCACAGAGACATATTTCTTCTTTTTCAACACTGGATGTCCATGTTTGTTTTCCTTTTATTATGGTGGATGACATTATTGCTCTTGCAAAATCCACACAGTCCCTGTTGGCAAGTCCTTACCACAAAGGACACCATGGCAGTATATACTCCAGCTAATCTCACCAGCCTATCCAAGTCTTCTCTTTCTGCTGACCTACCACTGCTGACTTCATCTTTGCATGTTTATTGACTGCTCACTTTTCTCAAAATATTCCTCATGTTCAAAGAACCTCACCTAATGTGTATGTACCTCCTCTGTGTTTTGGTACAACACCATCCTATATTTTCATGTCAATTCTTCTCTACCTGGTCCTTGCCTCCTAGTTTTGCTTGTTCCACAACTGACCCTCTATGAAGAAGAAAAATTTCATCAGTTGGTGCTGACGACCACCAGAGGACCAGACGTGCTGTGTTTCTTCCCCTGGACATAACATCCACTGACTGCTTCCCTTAGACTTGCTGGTGACACGCAAGGACACTCTATATATTCCTCCCATGAATTTCCTGACAAATTACAACAAGTCATAGATTACACCACAAACAGTCTAGAGTCACTACATAGACAGATCACGTCTCTGGCAAAGGTTACCTTACAGAACAGACAAGCCCTTGACCTTCTTACAACAGAAAAGGGAGGAACCTACTTAGCTTTACAAGAAGAATGTTGTTTTTACATTAATGAATCAGGAATCATAGAAGAAAATGTTAAAAACCTACAAACACTTAATCGAGATTTGAGAAATAGATATGACCCTTCCTCTGCACAATCATGGATGAATTCCCCCTTCTTTACTTGGCTGCCTTCAGTCGTGGGACCCTTGATTAGTCTTTTGTTAATGATTACCTCAGGACCCTTTATTTTCAATAAGATTACTGATTTTATAAAAGGGCAGATTGACTCCTTGGCATCAAAACCCTTACAAATACATTATCATAGACTTGATTTGGCTGACAGAGGCTTGGCTGAACCTGAGGGTGACAGACCTCCTTTTCGGATGGCATAAAACTCAGAAATATGCATTGAGACATCCAACCTTGGCAGGGCAAAGACACCAGTAAGGGGTGCGAGGCAAAGCACTGCAGGGGGGGGGACCTTATAGTCCGCCTCTGAGTCCCCCGTGAAGCAAACCTGATTTGCATGGAGGTTGGTGTCAGCAACAAAAAAACTTCTGCCTTGAAGTTGTCTGCACCCTGGAAACTGTGGCTCTGCCTCCCCTCCCCAAAAAGACACCAAGAGCCTTATAAGATGCAGGAAGACTCGGTTTGCATTCACCCTGTGGGAGGAATCGGGTCAATACTTCTTCCCTCTGGTTAATGCCCACCAAAACTGCTGTTAAGGTCTCTACCCCTCACCCCCAATTTCCTGCCTCAGTTAAATTGTAACGAAGGGAGGAGATGCCAGGAGCCATTCTCTGCTTGATAAGCTTTGAAACAATGGAAGCCCTTGAGACAAGTTTTCATTTCCCCCACAGGCAGGCCATTTCCCCTCAGGTAGGCCATTTATCAGAAAACAAGTGACACACCACATAGTTGTGGTAACAAACATGGTTTCGGCCATTGTATGTTGCAAGGAACATTCCACCCTGATGAATGCTCCCCATCCTCCTCCTCCTCCAGCACTTCCCCCTTCCCCAAAGCCGTATAATGCCTGTGAACACAATAAAATTTTACAGCTTGATCAGAATCCTGTCTTGCTGTCATTTCTCGTGTCTCCTGTACCATTCATTCCAGGTTCGTGGATTCCTAGCCCCTGTTCACGCCCCGCTGGCTGAGACACTGATAATATATTTGTGATATTATAGGAAGAAATTGAGAGGAAAAGAAGAGATAGAGAGAAGAAGAGAGATACTTGCCAGAGTGTTTCACCTTTCATGAAGTTCCCCCCCTGAAGGTAATAACAAAGTGCTTGAACTCTTCTCCCTGATCATGATAATGTGTGTGCTTAAGGCATGCATCACCACCCAGCCCCAATAAACAATCTATATAAAATAAAAACACTAAGAATAAAATTAAAGATAAATAAAATATAGACAAAACATGCATACACCATGAAATGACACCAGGGGGGACTTTATGAATGGAGGGTGGGGTTCTGTGGTATCACTCTCTCTGTCTGCTGTGACAAGTTTTTTAAAGTGAAGTACTGGCCAAGAGCAGTAGAATCTTGCATTACAAGGAAAAACAAACATGGTTTAAGGTCACCTAGAGATGAAAATAACTGAACTTTTAGTGGCAAACTTATACACACATATGTTTATTGTGGATGTTGCTCCTCTGAAAGTTGCATGCTATAATGACATACAATTTAAACTAAAATGTTATCTAAGTAGTTTTTGCTCTCAACTTTTAAAATTGTATTAATTTTTAAATATCACAAAAACAGACTTTCTGTGGCCAGGCAGTGGTACAGCAGGTTAAATGCACACATTACAGTCTGTATGGACTGTGTTCAAGTGTCTGGTATCCATCTGCAGGGTAAAAACCCTGTGGTGAGGGGTAGACATGCAGCTTCCTGGGACAGTGGGGCATGGGAGTGGGTGGGAGGGATGGGTCACAGTCTTTTGGGGGTGGGAATGGTGTTTATGTACACTCCTAGTAAAATGTAGTCATATGAATCACTAGTTAATTAATACAAGAGGGGGAAAATTAATTGTATGTCTCGAAAATTTTTCAAAACACAAACTAAATCTTTTCAATATATAGGCTGTGTAATTGATATGCAGACTCTCTCAAAAGCCTAGACCAAGCAGATCAGAAGCAACCAATAGCACAGCTATATACAAGATACTGGGTACTGTACAGCAAACCCTAACTAAAGGACTTTTCAAAGTTAAGCCAATTACCAAATAATGTGATGATAACATTAACTATCCATTGTCTTTTTGAACCCTAAGACGGCAGGAACCTCACATCTCCACTATAGAGCCTCTACTTCCCCCAGTCCTGGAACCCTTGGATAGGGCCCACTTTCCCGTATGCCTCTCCCAATCTATATCAAATAATATTGCATCTGCCAATCACAACATAACCAACACAACGACTGCCACCTCAACATGCTTCACTTCAGACTGTGTCCAGAGACTTCACGAGTGGAATGACAACCCTTCAACTTCATTACTCAGGTGAGACCTTTCCTTTCATAGTATACTCTAATTTCATCTCAGGTGGTTCACTTTATAACAAAGTCACAAAACCTAGATATACACCAGTTTCTGTGAGAGAGAGCATATGTTCACACGTATCCATAAACTACTGCAAAATATATGCCTGAAAACAGAAGTGCACTAGAGTTTTCAGTGGGTAAGTCCATTTCAAACCTTCTGAGAGTTCCCCAGACTGTTTTCCACAGAGGCTGGACCAATTTACATTCCCACCAGCAGTGTAGGAAGGTTCCTTTGACCGCACAACCTCTCCAGCATTTGCTGCTGTTACCTTTTCTGATGTATGACATACTCACAGGAGTGAAGTGGTACCTCATTGTTTTCTTTATTTGCATATCTCTGGCAATCAGAGACTTGGAGCATTTTTTCATGTTTTTCTCAGCCTTTTGGATCTCTTCTGTGGTGAATATTCTGTCCATGTCCTCCCCCCCATTTTTGGATGGGGTTATTTGCTTTCTTGTTGTTGAGATTTGCAAGTTCTTTATAATTCTAGTTATTAGCCTCCTGTCTGATGTATGGCATGTAACGATCTCCCATTCTGTGAGGGGTCTCTTGGTTTGGGTAGTAGTTTCTTTAGCTGTGCAGAAGGTTTTTAATTTGATGTAGTCCCATAGGTTTATGCTTGCCTTAGTCTTCTTTATAATTGGATTTAGTTCATTGAAGATGTCTCTAAAATTTATGCGGAGGGGGTCAGGCGGTAGTGCAGTGGGTTAAGCACATGTGGCGCCAAGCACAAGGACTGGCATAAAGATCCCGGTTCAAGCCCCCAGATCCCCACCTGCGGGGTAAATGCTTCACAGGTGGTGAAGCAGGTCTACAGGTGTCTATCTTTCTCTCCCCCTCTCTGTCTTCCCCTCCTCTCTCCATTTCTCTCTATCCTACCCAAGAACAACAACATCAAAACAACAATAATAGGGAGTCGGGCTGTAGCACAGCGGGTTAAGCGCAGGTGGCGCAAAGCACAAGGACCGGCATAAGGATCCTGGTTCGAACCCCGAACCCCGGCTCCCCACCTGCAGGGGAGTTGCTTCTCAGGCGGTGAAGCAGGTCTGCAGGTGTCTTATCTTTCTCTCCTCCTCTCTGACTTCCCCTCCTCTCTCCATTTCTCTCTGTCCTATCCAACAATGATGACAACAATAATAACTACAACAATAAAAAAACAACAAGGGCAACAAAAGGGAATAAATAAATAAAATAAATATTAAAAAAACAATAATAGGGAGTCGGGCTGTAGCGCAGCCGGTTAAGCGCAGGTGGCGCAAAGCACAAGGACCGGCATAAGGATCCCGGTTCGAACCCCGGCTCCCCACCTGCAGGGGAGTCGCTTCACAGGCGGTGAAGCAGGTCTGCAGGTGTCTATCTTTCTCTCCCCCTCTCTGTCTTCCCCTCCTCTCTCCATTTCTCTCTGTCCTATCCAACAACGACAATAACAATAATAACTACAACAATAAAACAAGGGCAGCAAAAGGGAATAAATAAAAAAAATAAATATTAAAAAAAATTAAAAAAAAAAACAATAATAATAACTACAACAACAAAACAAGGGCAACAAAAGGGGAAAATAAATTTTAAAAACAAATATGCAGAAAAGAGTTCTGCCTATATTTTCCTCTATCCAATAGTTTCTAGTTTAACATCCAAGTCCTTAATCCCCTTGGAATTTACTTTTGTATCGGTGAAATATAGTGGCTCAGTTTCATTCTTCTGCATGTTTCAACCCATTTTTTCCAACACCATTTGTTGAAGAGACTCTGCTTTCCCCCATTTAAAAGTCTGGGCACCTTTGTCAAGATTAGACGTCCATAGGTATGGGGGCTTACTTCTGGGTTCTCAATTCTATTCCACTGGTCAGTGTGTCTATTCATGTTCCAGTACCAAGCAGTTTTGATGACATGCCTATGGTTCTATTCTTTCTTCTCAAGATTGTTTTGGCAATTCTAGGTCTTTTCTGGTTCCAGATCAATGTTTGTAGCATTTGTTCTATTCTCCTAAAACATGTGGTTGGGATATTGAAGGGGATAGCATTAAATTTGTTATTTGGCTCTAGGTAATACATTCATTTTGATGATGTTAATTCTTCCAAGCCATGAACATGGAATATCTTTCCACTTCTTTGTATCTTTTTCAGTTTACTTGAGGAGTGACTCATAATTTTCAGTATAAAAGTTTTTCACATCTTTGGTTAGGTTTACTCCTAAATATTTCATTATTTTTTTGTTTCTATAGTAAAAGGAATTGATTTCTGAATTTCAACTTCTTCTAACTTAGTATTTCCATAGAGGAATGCCACTGACTTTTGAATATTAATTTTGTAGCCTGACACCTTACTGTATTGTCTGATGATATCCAAAAGCTTCTTGCTGGATTCCTTACGTTTTTCTATGTATACTCTCAGGTAATCTGCGAATAGGTAGAGTTTGACTTCTTCTCTACCAATCTGTATGCCTTTTATTCCTTGCTCTTGCCTGAATGCTATGGTAAGAACTTCCAACACTATGTTGAATAGTAATGGTAATAGTGGGCAGCCCTGTCTAGTACCTAATCTGAGTGGAAATGCTTCCAGTTTTTCACCATTGAGTATGATGTTGGCTGTAGGTTTGCTATATGTAGACTCCACTATCTTCAGGAATGTTCCATCTATTCCCATATTTTGTAGTGTTTTGATCATAAAGGGATGTTGTATTTTGTCAAAGGCTTTCTCTGCATCTATTGATATGACCATGTGGTTTTTGGTCTTGCTTTTCTTGATGTGGTGGATCATTTTGATTGACTTACGTATATTAAACCAACCTTGCAAGCCCAGGATAAATCCCACTTGGTCATGATGAACAATCTTTTTAATATACTGCTGAATTGGGTTGGCTAGAATTTTGTTCACTATTTTAACATCTATGTTCATCAGAGATATTGGTTTGTTGTTTTCTTTTTTGGTTTTATCCCTGTCTGCTTTTGGTATCAAAGTGATGTTGGCTTCATAGAAGCTAGAAAGGAGTATTGCAGTGTCTTCAATCTTCTGGAAAACTTTTAAAAGTAAAAGTATTAGTTCTTCTTTGAAGGTTTTGTATAATTCATTTGTAAAACCATCTGATCCAGGACTTTTATTTTTGGGAAGATTTTTGATAACTGTTTCAATTTCACTAGCTGTGATGGGCCTGTTCATGTTATCTACTTCCTCTTTACTTAGTTTTGGAAGTTGGTAGGTATCTAGGACATTGGCCATTTCTTCCAGGTTCTCTAACTTGGTGGCAGACAGTTGTTCATAGAAGCCTCGCATGATATGTTGAATTTCTGCAGTGTCTGTTGTGATATCTCCTTTTTTCATTTACTATCCGATTTATTTGGGTCTTCTCCCCTTTTTGATTTGTGAGTCTGGCTAAAGGTTTGTCGATTTTGTTCCCTCTTTCGAAGAACCAACATTTATTTTCATTGATCTTTTGTATGGTTTTCTTATTTTCAATGTTATTGATTTATGCACTAACTTTAGTTATTACTGTCCTGGTTGCTTTATGGTTCCTTTGCTCTTCTTCTAGGTCTTTAAAATGTGCAATAAAGCTGTTTGTGCTTTTTCTTGTTTCCTAATGTGTGCTTGTATGGCTCTGAACTTCCCTCTCAGTACTGCCTTAGCTGTGTCTCAAATTTTTTGATAGCTTGTGTCTTCATTTTCATTGAATTTTTGAAACATTTTGATTTCTTCCTTTATTTCCTCTTTGACCCAGTAGTTGTTAAGGAGTGTAATGTTGCACTTCCACATTTTGGGACTATTACTAGTCTTTTGTTGATTGTTAAGTGTTAGTTTAATTCCACTGTGGACTGAGAAGATGCTTGGGATGATTTCAATGCTCTTGAATTTGTTGATGCCGTGTTTGTGGCCTAACATATGGTCTATCCTTGAGAATGACCCATGTGGATTTGAGTAAAATGTGTATTCCAGTTTCTTGTGATGAATGACTCTGAAACTGTCCAATAGTTCTAGTTTATCTATCTCCTCATTTAGCTCCTTATGTCTTTATTGACTTCCTACCTGGATGATCTGTCAAGATGAGATAGTGGGGTGTTGGAGTCCCCTACTATGACTGTGTTGCTGTTAATATGTTGCTATAGCTCTTTCAGTAGATGTTTGATGTATTTCGATGGCTTCTCATTGGGTGCATAGATATTACTAATTGTTAAGTCCTCTTGATTGACTGATCCTCTGAGCATTAAGTAGTGTCCATTCCTATCTTTTTTAATCTTTTCTATTTCAACCGAATGCACTACCACCTGGCCCCTAAATATGTTTTTTTTAAGGAAATAGAATAAAAAATGAATGTGAGAAAATAATAAAGATATGGTTTCATAAACTTGCTTCACTTAAATATACTTGATATGTATTTCTTACCATAAGTCAAGCTTTTAAAAGTTGAAGTCCACATGTTACTGTTCTCCAAAAGCATTATAAACTATTACATTCCTGTACTTTTACTTTGACTATCCATACATTTTTGCTCTGCCACTCATCTTTTAGAATAATGATTGACTATTGTAATTTAGGTATAACTTTTTCAATCAGCTTGGCTGAATCTGTTCTCTGAAAACACAGATATTTTTCAGTAATCCCTTTATACAGTTTTTAATTATTACTTTTTATGTATTTAACTTTCCTATGCCACACTGTGAGCATTTGAACACCAAAACTTTGTACTTTTTCACTTTTATACGAAACATGTTATACTAGAATCTGAATCTTTTCTACATTTCAGATTGCCATTTCTTTCTTTTTTTTCTCTCCAGGGTTATTACTGGGGCTCAGTGCCTGAAATACAAATTCACTACTCCTGTAGGCTATCTTTTCCCCTTTTGTTGTCCATTGTTGTTCTTGTTACTATTATTTTTGTCATTGTTGGACAGGACAGAGAGAAATGGGGAGAGGAGGGGACAACAAAGATCAGGTGAGATAGATAGACACCTGCAGACCTGCTTCACCACTTGTGAAGTGACTCCCCTGCAGGAGGGGAGCTGGGGGCTGGACCCAGGATCCTTACAAGGCATCCTTGCACTTTGCTCCATGTGCCCTTAACCCACTGTGCTACTGCCCTGCCCCCCCCACCAGATTGCCAATTCTAAGTAAACAGGATTATACATGTGCTTTGTATGACTTGGATAACTTTGATCAAGTTCTGCATCATACATTCATGCATTTATCCAATCACTCATTTATTCAACAAACATTCTGAAATACTGTTCAGCACTCAATATTCTTGAGACAGGGACTATTATCAGTAAACAAAGAAAGGGGCTAGATGGTGGCACACAGATTGCAGTGTATATGTTACCATGCACAAAGGCCTGGGTTAAACCCCCCAGTCTCCACCTTTCACTCTTTATTTATCTCTGTCTCTGTCAGAATTAAAAAAAAAAAAGACCACCAGAGGTGGAGCTGTCATACAGACACTGATACCTGAGTGATAAACCTGGTCACTAAAATAAGCTAAATAAATAAATAAATAAAGATAAAAAGTTCTTACTCCAAGGAGTTTCTATTTTGTATTAATGTTATGTCATTTACTGAATATTATTCTTACTTTTTAAACTTAAGTAAAATGCCATTTTAACTCAGTTTTTTCCCTGTCTTATTTATTTTGCATTTAAACATATAATTTATCCCCAGAAATACATTTATTTTCCTCCTTATAACTTATTTTCCTCCTTAATTTGAATGTCTGCATTTGAAAAATACATATTTTAATGTTTGAAGTTGAAGGTAGTTCCTTCAGAATGTAATTTTAATTCTTAATATGCATGCTGAGGAAGGGTAAAGGAGCAATGACATGAAAATGTTATAAATATCTCTTTGATATGAATATTCATGAAATGATGCACCTCTTAATATTCTGAAGTTACTTGGAAGTTTCCAGGGTAAAAAGAGGAACTCCTTGCACCCCAAAGAGATCTTTGGTCCATACTCCCAGAGAGAGAAGAATAGGGAAGCTTCCAATGGAGGGGACAAGATACAGAACTCTGGTGGTGAAAATTGTATGGAATTGTACCTCTCTTATCCCACAATCTTGTTATCATTATTAACTCACTAATAAAATAAATAAAAAATGTGTGGAAAAAAAGAAAGAGGAAGGAAGAGGCAGGGCTATGAGCAGCAGCAGATCTGTTTCTCTCCTCTCCACTCCTCTCTTGGATCAACTGGGAATACCAAAGGAGATCACCTGGGACCGAAACAAGACAGGACTAGAATGATTTCAGGAGCCCACCAAATCACCAGTGAGTGCAAACACATGTGGCTGGTGGACAGAGAGGACCCTAGGGAGAGATTAAGTGGCTGGTAACAGTCCATCAGTTTATCAGCTGAGACACCACCTCCAGACTGTTTCACCAACAATGGGATGGCTGAAGGGAGGAGAGGACACCCTGGAGACTCACCAAGTGCAACTCTGAGTCTCCATTGCTACTACCCTCAGAATCTAGAGCAGTGGCAGGGAGGACCTGGACTGACACCAGGGGACAGAGACCTAAACAGGAAACTCAGGAGCAGACCTATACCTCCTTAGCATAGCATAGCATAGTGGTGGGGCTGTGAAAGTCTCTTTGCATAACCACTGGATTATCTCTGCCACACGCTGCTTTATCTCTTGATCAGGAGTCAGTGATTAAGCTAATAAGCCTACTTATAGTTTAAAAGCCCTCAGGCCCCCATAGCCTACAGCTAAGAAAAAGCACAAAAAAAGGCTTTTAAGCCACTGAGCTCCAACTCAGGGATTAAAATACTATTGAAACAACTGTCAATATCCACAACTGTGAACTCTCAAATTACCTTACTTAGACACAAGTCAATCCAGGCAAGAGTGATCAGTAATTTGAAAAGTTCTGAGAGAGGGACCTCATAACAGAATATATAAAATGGTTAAACCAACAAGAAGAAATATTAGAGAAATTAACCAGGACAAGAGTCCAGCTAAAAGCCCCCCAAAGGGTAAAGCACAAAATGATGATGTCAACATCCAAACACTAGTTAGGGAAATAATCACAGGAGTGAGTAAAGAGTTTGAAAGAATTGTCATCAGAAATACAGAAACAACAAATGAGACTCTAGAAGAAAACACTAATTATCTCAAGGTTATTAGAGAGCTAAAAGCTGAAATAACTGAGCTAAGAACACAACTAGCTGAACAAGCTAAAACAGCATCAGAACAGGGTAACAAAATAGATGAACTCCAGAAAACAGAGGGCAGAGAGAATAGAATCAATGAAGCTGAAGACAGAATTAGCAAGATCGAGGACGAATTAGAGACAACTAAAAAAGAAGTAAGAGATCTTAAAAAGAGATTAAGAGATACTGAAAACAACAGAGACCTATGGGATGACTTCAAAAGAAATAATATACACATTATTGGTTTACCAGAGGAAGAAAGAGAGGGAGAGGAAGAAAGCATTCTTCAGGCCATAATAGCTGAAAACTTCTCTAGTCTAGACAACATCAAAGACATAAAGATTCAAGAAGCCCAGAGGGTCCCAAACAGAATAAACCCAGACTTAAAGACACCAAGACACATCATATTTAGAATGGAAAGGAATAAGGATAAAGAAAGGATCCTGAAGCCTGCAAGAGAAAAACAAAAAGTCACCTACAGAGGAAAACCCATAAGATTAGCAGCAGACTTCCCCATAGAAACACTACAGGGTAGAAGAGAATAGAAAGGTATCTACTGAGTGCTCAATCTGAAAGGCTTTCAGCGAAGACTACTGTATCCTTCTAGGCTGTCATTCAGACTAGATAAAGGCATAAAAACCTTCTCAGACTAGCAACAGTTGAAAGAATCAACTATCATCAAGCCTGCCCTGAAAGAAGTTCTGAAAGTTCTCCTATAAACAGACAACCATAAATATACCATATTTCAGAACACTGTAAAACTCTACAAGAATGGAGTTAAAATATCTTCAATCTTTGATATCAATAAATGTCAGTGGCCTGAATTCACCTACTAAAAGACACAGAGTAGGTAGATAGATCAGAAAACACAACCCAACAATATGCTGTCTACAGGAAACCCACCTAACTCAACAAGAGAAACACAGACTCAAAGTGAAAAGATGGAAAACTATCATACAGGCCAATTGCCCACAAAAAAGGGAAGAAACTGCTATTCTTATATCTGACATGATAGACTTTAAAATAGGTAAGATTTAAAAAGATACGATTGAGTGCACATATTACAATACACAAGGACCTGGGTTGCACCCTTAGTTCCCATATGCATGGAGATCTTTGTGAGTGGTGAAGCAGAGCTGTAGGTGTCTCTCTGTCTTTCTTTGTCTCTGTCTCCACCTTCCTTCTTGATTTCTGACTGCCTCTATCTAGTAAATAAATAAAGATAATTTTTAAAATAAAAAAGAAAAGCAAATATATTTCTCTATTTATGAGACACAGCCATAGTCTCACTCTGGCACAAATAATACTAGAATGCAAATTCATGACCTCACACTTTATACTGACTCACCTCCCAGGCATGCAGCAAAGCAGCAACTTTCCTTCTTTTTTTTTTCCTTAAATGCTCATTATGTTGTACTAGATACATTTCAATATAAACTTTGTTTGAAAACAATGGTTTTGAAAGGGTGAGGGAGACAGCATAATGGTTATGCAAACAGACTCTCATGTTTGAGGCTTCTAAATTCCAGGTTCAATCCCCTGCACCACCATAAACCAGAGCTGAGCAGTGCTCTGGTTTCACTGTATGTGTCTCTCTCCGCATCTCTTTCAAAAAAAAAAAAATTAAATAATGGAGTCAGGCGGTAGCACACGGGTTAAGCACATTGTGTGAAGCAAGGACTGGCATAAGTGTTTTGGTTTGAACCCCTGGCTCCCCACCTGCAGGGGAGTTGCTTCACAAGTGGTGAAGCAGATTTGCAGGTGTCTATCTTTCTCTGCCCCCTCTGTTTTCCCTTCCTCTCTCCATTTCTCTCTGTCCTAACAATGACAACATCAATAAAAACAACAATAACAAAAACAATAAGGGTAACAAAAGGGAAAATCAATTTTAAAAACCAATGGTTTGGAGCATTAAAGAAATGCAATTTGGGGTTACTGAAATTAAAGTATAAAGAACATTCTGCTAACACAACTCCAAGTTGTCTCTTTCAGATAGTATGCTGCTAAGTTGCAATGCTCAGAGAAGAACAACTGCCTAGGCCTCCTCTCTATTTAAACTAACAGTATGCACTGATTAGATCTGGTTTATGGTGGTGAGGGGGATTGAACTGATGACTTCAGAGCCTCAGGTGTGAGAGTCTCTTTGCATAACCATTACGCTATTTGCCTCCTCGGCCCTTAAGAATGTTGTGTCTTAGACTTCTCTTTTCCTGACCCTGGGGTTAGACTGAGCAGGGTTGAGAGTTACGGTTGTTTGCCAATTTTGTTTTCCTTATATCTCCCATTGTCTTTGGCTGCTTCAGACCTAAGTTGATACATCTATTGTAAATAACATCAATTAAAAATTACTTGCCAAGGTAAAAAGATAAGGAGTTGAAGCAATGCAGTGTCCATTAATGCTCTAGCCTGCAAGAGGACTGGAAAAGCCACCAGCAGAGATCCTCTGGAACAATTCAGAGAATGGCACGTTTATTAGACGTGTAAGTCAGCTTTTTTTATAATCACAATGAAGTATATGCTGACATACATTTGAAATCATAATAACATGTATTTAAGTTAGGCTTTTCTTTAAAAAAAGATCAAAGTTAGAACATCTGTGTATGTGGGCAAAGATCTGCATCTATCATTAGCCTAATGATCAAATACTTCAAATTAGAGATAGGTTATCTATATGTGGTTATAGATAAAAATTTATATAAAAATATTTTTGTACTTGATGATTGTTTTATTCATGTTCCTTTGAAAAGAAGACCTAACCATTTCTTACACTGAGTTAAGAAAGCCTACAGCAGTTTAGGCAAGGTGGAAGTAAAATGAAACGTGTCATGAGATGTAGGCTGCCTCTGCCACAAACCATGAATGAATGGCAGTATCATCTGTTTTCCATCTACACCATACCTCGGCTTCGCGTGAGCTTAATGTGCAGCTTGGCGATACGAGAATCCGGCATGAAGCCCAGCCAGTTTATCTTGGCGTTACTCTAGATTGCACTCTGTCATTTCACAAACATCTCATAAAAACTGCAGCAAAGGTGGGCACAAGGAATAACATCATTGCAAGACTGGCCAGCTCCTCATGGGGCACGAGCGCTTCCACACTACGATCATCATCTCTGGCATTATGCTATTCCACTGCAGAATACTGTGCCCCAGTATGGTTCCGTAGCCCCCATGTCCACTTGGTCGATTCCAAATTATATTCCTCCATGAGGATAATTTCTGGAACCATCCGTTCCACCCCGGTTCCATGGCTGCCAGTTCTTAGCAACATCGCCCCCGCCAGATATTCTTCAGGATGCGGCATCATCTAAGTTCATTTCCCACATCTACGCTCGACCGGACCTGCCAATATATGCGGATATCTTCGCCCACCCTGTCCAACGCTTGACGTCTCATCACCCAATCTGGTCCCCTACGCCTACACTGAACTTCTCTGTTCCAGACTCTTGGAAACAGAGTTGGCAGTCAGCTAAGGTAAAGAACAAACACCTCATCATAGACCCCTGCAAGCGTCAACCCGGCTTTGACCTAGCACGTTATGATTGGGCCCTCCTCAATTGCTATCGAACAGGCCATGGCCAGTGCGCTGCCATGTTCCATTGCTGGGGAGCCAGAGACGACCCGAACTGCCACTGTGGCTACAGACAGACTATGACCCACATAGTCAACGACTGCCACCTCTCCAGATTCAAAGGAGGTCTCGAAACTTTACATCAGGCTCAACCTGATGCTGTTGACTGGCTACGGAAGAAGGGCAAACGCTAGAAGAAGAATTGAATGTAAAGCTTTAATTCCCCCATAAAGAAATAATAAAAAATAACTATGGGAAACAGAAAAAAAATGTCATGGACAGAGGACTTAGTGGGGTTGTACTGTTATATGGAAAACTGGGAAATGTTATGCATGTACAAACTATTGTATTTACTGTCGAACGTAAAACATTACTTCCCTAATAAAGCAATTAAAAATATATATACTGGGGGGCTGGGTGGTGATGCACCTAGTTAATCGCACACATTACAGTGAGCAGGGATTTAGGAGTGGTGAAGCAGGGATGCTTATGTCTGTGTCTCTTTCCCTCTCTCTACCTCCTCCACCTCTCTCAGTTTCTCTCATCTCTGTTCAATAAGACAAACAAATAAAAATAAGTTAAATCTTAAAAATAAATAAATAAATGTACAAAAATACTGTTGATTCCCAAAATAAATTTTACCATTACTAATAAAGGAAACTGTACTTTATTGTGTTGTTTTAGTAACTATCTTAGAGAAAAGAATTATGTTGTTATTTAGTAAGTGAAACTTTATTAGACCTTAATATTCTTTTATTTATTATTTATTTATTTATTCCCTTTTGTTGCCCTTGTTATATTGTTGTTATTATTATTGCTGTTATTGAAGTTGTCATTGTAGGATGGGATGGAGAGAAAAATGTAGAGAGGAGGGGAGAAAGATAGATACCTTCAGACCTGCTTCACTGCTTGTGAAGCAACTCCCCTGTTGGTGGGGAGCCAAGGACTCAAACCTGGATCCTTACTCTGGTCCTTGCGTTTTGCACCATGTGCACTTAATCCCCCTGCACTACTGCCCAATGATTGGCAAGGCTGTAGGCTGAGAGGGCTACCCTTTCACACAATTCCCACCCCAGAGTTCCATATCCCATCCTCGTCATTGGAAGTTTTCCTATCCTTGATCCCTCCAGGAGCATGGACCCAGAATCACTATAAAGTGTAGAAGGTGGAAGGTCTGGCTTCTGTAATTCTATCTCCAGTGGACATGGGCATTAGCAGGTCGATCAACCTGTTTCTATCTTTTTTTTTTTTTATTGGTCTGTAGTTTTCTTTTTTGGTTGTGTCCCTGTCTGCTTTTGGTATCAGGGTGATGTTGGCTTCATAGAAGCTGGCAGGGAGTATTCCAGTGTCTTCAATCTTCTGGAAGACTTTTAAAAGTAGAGGTATTAGTTCTTCTTTGAAAGTTTTGTAGAATTCATTTGTAAAACCATCTGGTCCAGGACTTTTATTTTTGGGAAGATTTTTGATAACTGTTTCAATTTCATTAGCTGTGATGGGCCTGTTCATGTTATCCACTTCCTCTTTACTTAGTTTTGGAAGTTGGTAGGTATCTAGGAAATCATTCATTTCTTCCAGGTTCTCTAGCTTGGTGGCATATAGTTGTTCATAGAAGCCTCACATGATATGTTGAATTTCTGCAATGTCTGTTGTGATATCTCCTCTTTCATTTACTATCCAATTTATTTGGGTCTTCTCCCTTTTTTGTTTTGTGAGTCTGGCTAAAGGTTTGTCAATTTTGTTCACTCTTTTGAAGAACCAACATTTACTTTCATTGATCTTTTGTATGGTTTTCCTATTCTCAATGTTATTTATTTCTGCCCTAACTTTAGTGATTTCTGTCCTTCTGGTTGCTTTAGGATTCCTTTGTTGTTCTTCTTCTAGGTCTTTAAGATGTGCAATCAGGCTGTTTATTTGTGCCTTTTCTTGTTTCCTAATGTGTGCTTGTATAGCTATGAACTTCCCTCTTAGGACTGCTTTAGCTGTGTCCCAAATATTTTGATAGCTTGTGTCTTCATTTTCATTGAACTCTCGAAACATTTTGATTTCTTCCTTGATTTCCTCTTTGACCCAGAAGTTGTTAAGAAGTGTACTGTTGAGCTTCCACATTTTGGGAGTGTTACTAATCTTTTGTTGATTGTTAAGTGTTAGTTTAATTCCACTGTGGACTGAGAAGATGCTTGGGATGATTTCAGTGCTCTTGAATTGGCTGATGCTGTCTTTGTGGCCTAACATATGGTCTATCCTTGAGAATGATCCATGTGGATTTGAATAAAATGTGTATTCCAGTTTCTTGGGATGAATGACTCTGAAAATGTCCAATAGTTCTAGTTTATCTATCTCTTCATTTAGCTCCCTCATGTCTTTACTGATTTTCTTCCTGGATGATCTGTCAAGTTGAGATATTGGGGTGTTGAAGTCCCCTACTATGATTGTGTTACTGTTAATATATTGCTGTAGCTCTTTCAGTAGAAGTTTGATGTATTTAGATGGCTTCTCATTGGGTGCATAGATGTTAATAATTGTTAAGTCCTCTTGATTGACTGATCCTCTGAGCATTAAGTAGTGTCCATTCCTATCTTTTTAAATCTTATCTATTTTAAAGTCTATCATGTCAGATATGAGAATAGCTGTTCCTGCCCTTTTTTGTGGGCCATTGGCTTGTATGATAGTTTTCCATCCTTTCACTTTAAGTCTGTGTTTGTCTTGTTGAGTTAGGTGAGTTTCCTGTAGACAACATATTGTTGGGTTGTGTTTTCTGATCCATCTTCCTACTCTGTGTCTTTTAATAGGTGAATTCAGGCCATTGACATTTATTGATATCAAAGATTGAAGATATTTTAACGCCATTCTTGAAGAGTTTTAGAGTGTTTTGATATATGTCCTATTTGTGGTGGTCTGGTTGTTTATAGGAGACCTTTCAGAACTTCTTTCAGGGCAGGCTTGGTGATGGTTGCTTCCTTCAACTGTTGCTTGTCTGAGAAGGTTTTGATGCTTCCATCTAGTCTGAATGACATTCTAGCAGGATATAGTATTCTTGGCTGAAAGCCTTTCTCATTGAGCACTCGATAGATATCTTGCCATTCTCTTCTGGCCTGTAGTGTTTGTATGGAGAAGTCTGCTGCTAATCTTATGGGTTTTCCTTTGTAGGTGACTCTTTGTTTTTCTCTTGCAGCCTTGAGGATCCTTTCTTTATCCTTATTCCTTTCCATTCTAAGTATGACATGTCTTGGTGTCTTTAGGTCTGGGTTAATTCTGTTTGGGACCCTCTGGGCTTCTTGAATCTTTATGTCTTTGGTGTTGTCTAGACTAGAGAAATTTTCAGCTATTATGGCCTGGAGAATGCTTTCTTCCTCTCCTTCTCTTTCTTCCTCTGGTAAGCCAATAATGCGTATATTGTTTCTTTTGAAGTCATCCCATAGGACTCTGTTGTTGTTTTCAGCATCTCTTAATCTCTTTTTGAGATCTCTTACTTCTTTTTTAGTTGTCTCTAATTCATCCTCAATCTTGCTAATTCTGTCTTCAGCCTCATAGATTCTATTCTCTCTGCCCTCTACTGCTTTCTGGAGTTCATCTATTTTGTTGCCCTGCTCTGATACTGTTTTAGCTTGTTCAGCTAGTTGCCTTCTTAGCTCAGCGATTTCAGCTTTCAGCTCTCTAATAACCATGAGATAATTAGAATTTTCTTCCATATTCTCATTTGTTGTTCCTGCATTTCTGATTACAATTTTTTCAAATTCTTTACTCACTCTTGTTATTATTTCCTTAGCTAATGTTTGGATGTTGAACTCGTTGTTTTGTGCTTCACCCTCTGGAGGACTTTTAGCTGCACTCTTGTCCTGGTTCAAGTCTCCAATATTTTTTCTTGTTGTTTTAACCATTTTATGTATTATGTTATGAGTTCCCTTTATCAGTACTCTTCAAATTATTGATCACTATTGCCTGGATTGACTTGTTTCTAAGTAATTTAATTAAAGGGTTTACCGTGGTGGAAGTTAACAGTTTTTTCAATCCCTGAGTTGGAGCTCAGTGGTGTAAAAGCCTCTTTTTTTTTTCTTCCCTGTAGGCTATGGGAGCCTGAGGACTTTTAAACTGTCAATAGGCTTCTTAGCTTAATCACTGACTCCTGACCAAGAGATAAAGCAGGGTGTGGCAGAGATAATCCAGTGGTTATGCAAAGAGACTTTCACAGCCCCTCAGCTATGCCACCGAGGTATAGGTCTTCTCCTGAGTTTCCCGGTTAGATCTCTGTCCCCTGGTGTCCCTCCCTGTTGCTGCTCCAGATTCTGAGGGTAGTAGCAATGGAGACTCAGAGTTGCACTTGGTGAGTCTCTGGGGAGTCCTTTCCTCCCTTCAGCTGTCCCCTTGTTGTGGAGCAGACTAGAGGTGGTGTCTCCACTGATAAACTGTTGAACTGTTAGCAGTCACTTAATCTCTCCTTAGGCCCTTCTATCCTCTCTGTCACCAGCCACACGTTTTTGTACTCACGGGTGATTTACTGGGTTCCTGTGGTCATTCTAGTCCTGTCTTGTTTCGGTCCGGGTGGTCTCCTTTGGTATTCCTAGTTGATCCGGGATGATCAGCCTGCTTCTATCTTTCCCTAGTGGGGCAGGCCTCCGGGTATGGAGTTCTAGGACACACTGATGAGGTTGTCTGCCCAGGGAAGTCAGGTTGACATCCTGATAGCATTTGCAAACTGTTGTCTGAAAAAGCATAAAGAAATGAAGCAGAGGGGGTCGGGTGGTGGTGCACTTGGTTTAGCACAGATGTTACAGTGCCCAAGATCACAGGTTCATGCCCTTAGTCTGGTCCCCAGCTGCAGGGGGAAAGCTTTGTGAGTGGTGAAGCAGGAATGTGGGTGTTTCTGTGTCTCTGTCCTTCTCTATTGTCCCTTTTCCTCTCGATCTCTGGCTGTCAATCCAATAACTAATTAAAAATAACAAAAATTTTTGAAAAGATACAGACACAAACAAATTGTTTAATAATCAGGAACCTAAAAGTAAGAATATAACAGATGAGATCTGGGGTCTTTTTGCAGAAGGAAGCTAGGAAGTCTATTTTAGTCTATTCCAAAGGGCCCATGACATTGTTTTATTTTTCCTGAGCGTCACAGCTAACACACAGGTGGGTATTGTCTTGGGAGATGGTGTCAGATTTGTAAAAAAGACTAGAAAGCTGGATCAGGGCAGAGAGTAGCTCCCGCTTCAGTTTTCCAAACATTGAACAACACATGTTTATTTGGTAGCAATTGCTGCAATTTTAGCCTAGACAACTGACCTCTGTGGAAAGAAGAGGAAGATGAGGTAGTGGGTTAAACACCAGGGTGAGTGCTAACAAGCTTAATTAGCAATTCTTCCACCTGGGACAGAGCTGCCCAGGGAGAGCAAAGGACTCACAGGAGAGAGGCTGCACTTTATTCCTCAGGGCTGCATGTACCTGTGGTGCTCAGCCTGCTATCTCTCTCTGGATTTCATAAAACAACTCTCTCATAGCTAAAATCTTCCAAAAATTCTTGTTTATTATTTTGTTGTTGTTGTTGTTGGAGATATGTTATGGCAGAGGCCTTATCAGAAATTTTTGCTCTGGTTTTGAGCATTTTCCATGGCAATTAATACCAGGCATCATCATCATTTCAAACTGTGTAGTTCTCTGATCCCTCTCACTTGAAAACCAATAAATAATATTTTCAAAGAAGAAAGATGAAGTGATAGCAAAATATCTCAAATATAAGCAGAAAAAAGATGCCCTAGAGTAGCTTTTCTTTTATTTCATTAATGGTGAATTAATGTTTTACGTTAGACAGTAAATACAATAGTTTGTACAGACATAACATCTCCCAGTTTTCCATATAACAATACAACCCCAACTAGGTCCTGTATCATCTTTCTTGGATCTGTATTTTCCACACTATCCACCCCAGAGTCTTTTATTTGGTGCAATACACCAATTCAAGTTCAATTTCAATTTGTGTTTTCTTTTCTGATCTTGTTTTTCAACTTCTGCCTGAGAGTAAGATCATCCCATATTCATCCTTCTGTTTCTTACTTATTTCACTTAACATGAATTTTTCAAAGTCCATCCAAGTTTGGCTGAAAATGGTGAAGTCACCATTTTTATAGCTGAGTAGTATTCCTATATACATATATATAGGATATAGTATATATATAGGAATACATATATATAATATACCACAACTTTCTCAGCCACTCATTTGTTGTTGAACACATGGGTTGCTTTCAGGTTTTGGAGATTACAAGTTGTGCTTCCAAGAACATATGTATACACAGATCTTTTGGGATGGGTGTGTTGGCTTTCTTAAGATATATCCCCAGGAGACGAATTGTAGGATCATAGGGTAGGTCTATTTTTAGCCTTCCAAGAGTTCTCCAGACTGTTCTCCACAAAGGTTGGACCAATTGGCATTCCCACCAGCAGTGTAGGAGGGTTCCTTTGAACCCACAAGCTCTTCATTATTTGCTTCTGTTACCTTTTCTGATGTATGACATTCTCACAGCCGTGAAGTGCTATCTCATTGTTGTCTTTATTTGCATTTCTCCAAAAATCAGAGACATGGAGCATTTTTTCATGCTTGGCCTTTTGGGTCGTTTCTGTGGTGAATAGTCTATCCATATCCTCCCCCCATTTTTGAATAGGGTTATTTTGTTGTTGTTGTTGTTTTGAAATTTGCAAGTTATTTATTCTGGTTATTAGCATCTTGTCTGATATATGGCATGTAAAGGTCTTCTCCCATTCTTTGTGGGGTCTCTTAGTTTGGGGACTAGTCTCTTTAGGACTACACTATTTGTGTGGAGAAGTTTGCTGCTAATCTTATGGGATTTCATCTGTAGGTGACTCTGTTTTTCTCTTGCAGCCTTCAGGATCCTTTCCTTTCCTTATTCCTTTACATTCTAAATAGGATGTGTCTTGTTGTCTTTTAAGTCTGGGCTAATTCTGTTTAGGACCCTCTGGGCTTCTTGAATCTTTATGCCTTTGATGTTGTCTAGACTAGAGAAGTTTTCAGCTATTATGGCCTGAAGAATGCTTTCTTCCTCTGGTAAGCCAATAATGCATATATTGTTTCTTTTGCAGTCATCCCATAGGACTCTATTGTTGTTTTCAGTATCTCTTAATCTCTTTTTGAGATCTCTTACTTCTTGTTTAGCTGTCTCTTATTCATCCTTGACCTTGCTAATTCTGTCTTCAGGCTCATTTATTCTATTCTCTCTCCCCTCTACTGTTTTCTGGAGTTCATCTGTTTTGTTACCCTGTTCTGATACTGATTTAGCTTGTTCAGATAGTTGTGTTCTTCACTCAGCTATTTCAGCTTAAAGCACTCTAATAACCTTGAGATAGTGTTTTCTTCCAGAGTCTCATTTGTTGTTTCTGCATTTCTGATGACAATTCTTTCAAACTCTTTACTCACTCCTGTGGTTATTTCCTTAGCTAGTGTTTGGATGTTGAACTCATTATTATTATTATTATTTTCTTCTCCAGGGTTATTGCTGGGCTCGGTGCCTTGAACTCGTTATTTTTGTGCTTAACCCTTTGGGGGGCTTTTAGCTGCACTCTACTCCAGGTTCATTTCTCCAATATTTTCTTCTTGTTGGTTTAACCATTTTATATATTATGTTGTGAGTTCCCTCTCTCAGTACTTTTCAAATTACTGATCACTATTGCCTGGATTGACTTGTGTCTAAGTAAGGTAATTAAAGGGTTCACAGTTGTGGAAGTTAACAGTTGTTTCAATAGTATTTTAATCCCTGATTTGGAGCTCAGTGGCTTAAAAGCCTCTTTTCTGCTTTTGCTTTCCTGTTGGCTATGGGAGCCTGAGGGCTTTGAAACTCAAAGTAGGCTTCTTAGCTTAATCACTGACTCCTGAGGAAGAGATAAATCAGGGTGTGGCAGAGATAATCCAGTGGTTATGCTAAGAGACTTTCACAGCCCCACTTCTTTTTTTTAATATTTATTTTATTTATTTATTCCCTTTTGTTGCCCTTGTTGTTTTATTGTTGTAGTTATTATTGTTGTTGTCATTGTTGGATAGGACAGAGAGAAATGGAGAGAGGAGGGGAAGACAGAGAGGAGGAGAGAAAGATAGACACCTGCAGACCTGCTTCACCGCCTGTGAAGCGACTCCCCTGCAGGTGGGGAGCCGGGGTTCGAACCAGGATCCTTATGCCGGTCCTTGGGCTTTGCGCCACCTGCGCTTAACCCGCTGCCCTACAGCCCGACTCCCACACAGCCCCACTTCTATGCCACCAGGTTATAGGTCTTCTCCTGAGTTTCTTGGTTAGTTCTCTGTCCCCTGGTGTCAGCACAGGCCCTCTTTGCAGCTGCTCCATATTCTGAAGGCAGTAGCAATGGAGACTCAGAGGTGCACTTAGTGAGTCTCAGGGGAGTCCTCTCCTCCCTTCAACTGTCCCCTTGTCAGTGAAATAGACTGGAGGTGGTGTCTCAACTGATAAACTGCTGGACTGTTACCAGCCACTTAATCTCTCCCTAGGCTCCTCTCTGTCCATGAGCCACACATGTTTGCACTCCCCGGTGATTTGGTGGGTTCCTGAAGTCGTTATTGTCTTTTCTGTTTTTGGTCCCAGGTGGTCTCCTTTGGCACTCCTATTTGATCTGGGAGAGAAGAGAAGAGAAGAGAAGAGAAGAGAAGAGAAGAGAAGAGAAGAGAAGAGAAGAGAGGCACTTCTGCAGCTTCTTGTAGCCCTACCTCCCCATCCTTCTGTTTCTGACTTATCTCACATCCATGGCTCCTTCAAGCTCCTTCCAAGATGAAGTGAAGAAGGAGAATTCACCAGTTAAAATAGCTGAGTACTATTCCATTGGGTATACTGACCACAGCTTACTCAACCATTCATCTATTGTTGGACACCTGGGTTGCGTCCAGGTCAGGTGATTACAAATCGTGCTGCTATGAACACATACCCATATACACACATAGCTTTTTGGATGGGTGAATTTAGGTATTAGGATATATGCCTAGGTGGTGCAGGAGATAGCACAGTGTATAAAGCACTGGACTCTTAGAGCATAGGTTGCTGAGTTCAGTTCCTGGCAGCATATGGACCAGAGTGATATCACTTATTTCTTTTTTTCACGTTTCTCACTATCTTCCTCAGGAATAATTAAATAAATCTTTTTTAATTAAATATTTTTAAAAGGATATATACCCAGGAGAGGGATTACAGGATCAAAGGGTAGGTCTACTGTTAGCATTCTGAGAGTTCTCCAGGCTTCTTTCCACAGCGGTGACTCCAACCTTCTTATTTTCCAGTTGTACAACTCTTCAGGACTTTGACTGAACCTCATACAGAGATGAGACTTCCCTACCTTTAAAAAATATTTATATAATAGTCCTTTACAAAATTATAAGATAATAGGAGTCTAATATCACAATACTTTCAACATCAGATCTCTGAATTTCGCGCTCAGATACTGCAGCAAATACTGGAATAATTTTTACAAGGTCACAGATAGCATTTGACTACATACATAAATCTATCTATCTACCATCTATCACTCTATCTATCATCTCTAATTTATTGTCCCATTTATATTCACTCCTACAGCCCTTTCTTCACTTATATCCAAGTCACAATTACAACTATTAATAATTCTAGGCATCCTTTCCTTTTCTATTCCCTCTCAGATACGTGGAATAGTGCTTGATGTCCACTGGTATTTTCTTGATTTTATTTGTCCTTTCAGTACTGGTAGAAAAATTAAGAGGCCCTGAATCCTCAAAGCACTGCTATTCACCATAGCATATTCACAGGCATGCAGTATCAAACTGGGCAAGTCACTTTAGGTCCACTCCGGGACCTCTGTCTACTCTCAAATTGACTGGAAGAGGTGGGAGTCGGGCTGTAGCGCAGCCGGTTAAGCGCAGGTGGCGCAAAGCACAAGGACCGGCATAATTATCCCGGTTCGAACCCTGGCTCCCCACCTGCAGGTGAGTCGCTTCACAGGCGGTGAAGCAGGTCTGCAGGTGTCTATCTTTCTCTCCTCTCTGTCTTCCCCTCCTCTCTCCATTTCTCTCTGTCCTATCCAACAATGACAACAACAATAATAACTACAACAATAAAACAACAAGGGCAACAAAAGGGAATAAATAAATAAAAATAAATAGTAAAAAAAATTTTTAAAAATTGACTGGAGGAATAAAGATATCCTCAGAAAAGAAAAAAAAAACTGAGAGAATCAATTACAAAAGAAAAACTGAGATAATCAATTACAATCAAACTAAAGCTACAAGAACTTCTAAAGAATCTCCTCTTAAAGCAAATACACACTTATAGTCCAGCATAAAACAATGAGGCTGACATATTTCAAATTTTCAATCTCACTAAACATTCTTAATCTAAACTCATCCATGAAAAGGCCTAGATTAGAAATGTGAGTCAACTATGAGTACCTCACAGTGCTCAACATCTAGGCCCAGGAAAAGGGCAGCACATCAAGTGACAGTGTCCCTGAGACACCTGAGGAAGTGTGTCCAGAGCAATATCCTCAGAGTAGGGGGCTAACTCCCCTCTCTCTCGAGCAGATAGATCTGCCAGGCAGAACACTAGTAAGGAGATAAAAGAATTAAATGAAGAGCTGGACAGGTGAGAAAAGCAAACAAATAATCAGAGTCCTGCTGACACATGCTGAAGTGCTGGTAGATTGGGATTCAGAGATCTTTGGTCATCTACAATTTCTCCCTTCTATGAGTATGCACCTAGACTCTTTGTGGGGTGCAGAACGACATAGTTCTGTCTTCTGGAATCACTTGTGTTAGTCAAAGGAATTGGAAATTTGATTCCTACCCCAGCCTGTCTCTGTCCAACTACACTGATTGTTTCAACTGCCTTGTTCCCTGCTAGTAGTACTTTGTAGTGCCAGTCATCATTATGATATGAGTCTCCAGTTCAGCATGGATACTTGCCGGGTAGTGGTAAACAGCAAAATGGTTACACAAAGAGACTGTCATGCCAGAGGCTCAGAAGACCCAGCTTCAATCCCCCACACCGATGTAAACCAGATAATCAGTACTCTGGGGTATAATATTAATAAAATAAAAGTGAAAATGTGTCTAAAAAAAAAACACTGAAACTTCCAGGTTCTACGTTCTTGGGGTTTTGTGGGAACATATTGTAATCTCCCCAAGATCACACCAGCACTGAATGCATATTTGGCGCCAACTTGATATGAATCACACCAATAGTCAAGCAAAATTGGTCTCTAGGCCAAATGGAGGTGTGCTATCTAATCATTTCATCTGGGCAGGGTCTTAACCTGAAAGGATTTTGGGATCTGAGTAATTAGCTTGTCTCCTTTAGGGATCTGGGTGTGTAGGGTGTATCCTAAATGGGATATAAAAGTGTAGGTCCCTAAGCGGTAAATCAGACTCTTCCAGCTCTTCAGTCTGCCTGTGGGTTCTCCAGAGACCTGAGATCTGAGCACACAGCCAATTCTTCACAGCTGGTAAGTTACCCACCTCTGCTAAGGACACATCATGATGCTGTGGTCATTCAACTATGGTAAAGTAACAATGAAGAAGGAATTTAAAATTTTTGTTCCATACATTCTTTATTTTTTTAATTACTTTTTATTTTAATTTTTATTGGGGAATTAATGTTTTACATTCAATAGGAAATACAATAGTTTGTACATGTATAACATTCCCCAGTTTCTCATATAACAATACAACCCTCACTAGGTCCTCTGTCATCCTTCTTGGATCTGTATTCTCCTTACCCACCCACCCCAGAGACTTTTACTTTGGTGCAGTATGCCAATTTCATTTCAGGTTCTACTTGTGTTTCTCTTCTGATCTTGTTTTTCAACTTCTGCCTGAGAGTGAGATCATCCCATATTCATCCTTCTGTTTCTAACTTATTTCTCTTAAAATGAAATTTTAAGATCCATGCAAGATCTTCTGAAAATGGTGAAGTCACTATTTTTTACAGCTGAGTAGTATTCCATTGTGTATATATACCACAACTTTCTCAGCCACTCATCTGTTGTTTGACACCTGGGTTTGCTTCCAGGTTTTGGCTATTACAAATTGAGCTGCTAAGAACATATGTGTACACACATCTTTTTGGATGGGTGTGTTGGCTTCCTTAGGATATATCCCCAGGAGAGGAATTGCAGGATCTTAGGGTAGGTCCATTTCTAGCCTTCTGAGAGTCCTCCACACTGTTCTCCACAGAGGTTGGACCAATTGACATTCCCACCAGCAGTGTAGAAGATTCCCTTTGACCCTACACCCTTTCTGGCATTGGCAGCTGTTACCGTTTCTAATGTATGACATTCTCACAAGAGTGAAGTGGTATCACCTTGTTGTCTTTATTTGCATTTCTCTGACAGAGACTTGGAGCATTTTTTCATGTGTTACTTGGCCTTTTGTGTGTCTTCTGTGGTGAATATTCTGTCTATGTCCTCCCCCCATTTTTTGATGGGGTTATTTGTTGTCTTGTTGTTGAATTAGGCAAGCTCTTTATATATGTTGGTTATTAAACTCTTGTGTGATGTATGGCATGTAAAGATCTTCTCCCATTCTGTGAGGGGACTCTTGGTTTGGGTAGCGGTTTCTTTTGCTGTTAAGAAGCTTTTTAATCTGATGTAGTCTCATAGGTTTATACTTGCCTTAGTCTTCTTTGTAATTGGATTCGTTTCATTGAAGATGTCTTTAAAATTTATGCGGAAAAGAGTTCTGCCAGTATTTTTCTCTAAGTATCCGATAGTTTCTGGTCTAACATCCAAGTCCTTGATCCACTTGGAATTTACTTTTGTATTTGGTGAAATACAGTGGTTCAGTTTCAATCTTCTGCATGTTCAACACATTGTTTCCAACACCATTTATTGAAGAGACTCTGCTTTCCCCATTTAATAGTCTGGCCCCTTTGTCAAAGATTAGATGTCCATAGGATTGTGGGGCTTCTTTATTTTTTATTTAAAAAAAAAAAACTCTGTATTTGTGAGTGAAACAGAGCCCAGGAAACCAGAAGCCTACTGGCAGATACTCCCTGGATTGAAGTGAATTTATGTCTTTATTTTCAGATATACAGATTTTAGAGTTCAATATTGCCGCTCCATAAAGTTTAATATTGATTCGGAATGTGATGATTTGTATATATAATTACTCAGTTGTCAACAGTTTACTAAAGCATATTTTTATTATTTTAATATTTTAAAAAATGTTTTCAGGCATTTGGCGTCTCTTACAACACTACGAGGAGGCGAATGGGAGGAGTCCTGACACTGCCCACGGTCACAGTGTGAAGGCCCAGCCCACCCGCATCACCAGCTCGGTGTCCGCAGCTGTTCTCTGTTCCAGATCGCGCCATGGCGGAGCTGGACATGAAGAGAGAGCTACTGGACTACGAGGATGACGAGGAGCCGCAAGTGCCCCCCAGAGCACCTCAGACGCCCGGAAAAAGGACATGAAAGGCTCCTACGTGTCCATCCACAGCTCGGGCTTCCGCGACTTCCTGCTCAAGCCTGAGCTGCTGCGAGCCATCGTGGACTGTGGCTTTGAGCACTCTTCGGAGGTCCAGCACGAGTGCATCCCGCAGGCCATCCTGGGCATGGATGTGCTGTGCCAGGCCAAATCTGGCATGGGCAAGACCGCCGTGTTCGTGCTAGGCACGCTACAACAGATTGAGCCGGGCACCAGCCAGGTGATGGTGCTGGTGATGTGTCACACGCGGGAGCTGGCCTTCCAGATCAGCAAGGAGTATGAACGCTTCTCCAAGTACATGTCCGGCGTCAAGGTGTCCGTGTTCTTCGGGGGCCTGTCCATCAAGAAGGACGAGGAGGTGCTGCGCCGCCAGTGCCCGCACGTGGTGGTGGGCACCCCGGGCCACATCCTGGCGCTCGTGCGCAACCGCAGCCTCAACCTGAAGCACGTGAAGCACTTTGTGCTGGATGAGTGCGACAAGATGCTGGAGCAGCTACTCATGCGTCGGGACGTGCAGGAGATCTTCCTTGTGACGCCGCACGAGAAGCAGTGCATGATGTTCAGCGCCACGCTCAGCAAGGACATCCGGCCCGTGTGCCGCAAGTTCATGCAGGACCCCATGGAGGTGTTCGTGGACGACGAGACCAAACTGATGCTGCACGGGCTGCAGCAGTACTACGTGAAGCTCAAGGACAACGAGAAGAACCGCAAGCTCTTCGACCTCCTGGACGTGCTGGAGTTTAACCAGGTGGTGATCTTCCTGAAGTCGGTGCAGCGCTGCATGGCGCTGGCCCAGCTGCTGGTGGAGCAAAACTTCCCGACCATCGCCATCCACCGCCATCCACAGGAGGAGCGCCTGTCCCACTACCAGCAGTTCAAGGACTTCCAGAGGCAGATCCTCGTGGCCACCAACCTGTTCAGCCGCGGCATGGACATCGAGCGGGTCAACATGGTCTTCAACTACCACATGCCCGAGGACTCAGACACCTACCTCCACCGTGTGGCCCGTGCTGGCCGCTTTGGCACCAAGGGCCTGGCCATCACGTTCGTGTCCAATGAGGGCAACACCAAGATCCTCAACGATGTGCAGGAGCGCTTCGAGGTGAACGTGGCAGAGCTGCCCGAGGAGATCCATATCTCTACCTACATCGAGCAGAGCCGGTAACCCAGTGCCCAAGGCCCAGGACCAGCACGCCCCACCCCCCTTGCCTCTGTTTATACTGTTTGTATGCTATATGTTTTTGTGAAAGAATAAATTTTTATTACAGAAAAAAATGTCTTTATTTATTAATGAGAAAGATAAGAGGAGAGAGGGAAAGAACCAAACATCGCTCCAGACATGTACTGATGGGGATTGAACTCAGGACCTCATGCTTGAGAGTCTAGTGCCTTAACCACCCTCAGGACCACCCAAAGATTATTTTCACATGGCAAAAATTGAATTTCATAAAACTTTTATTAGTGATTTACTAATGATACACAAGATTGGGTATACTTGCAAACAATTCCAACCACTAGAGTTACATAGCCCATCCCCTCCGTTGAAATTTGTATATTGTTTTAGTTTTTTAAATTTCTTTCATATATTTATAAAAAAGAGAGACATTGACATAACCAAAGGATAAGAGGGGTACAACTCCACACAGTTCCGACCATCAGATCTCCATATCCCATCCACTGTCCTGATAGCTTTCCTACTCTTTATCCCTCTGGGAGTATGGACCCAAGGTCATTGTGGGATGCAGAATGTGGAAGGTCTGCCTTCTATAATAGCTTCCCTGCTGAACATGGGCATTGACTGGGAGATCCAAACTCCCAGCCTGGCTCTCTCTTTCCCAAGTAGGGTGGGGCTCTGGGGTAGTGGGCTCCAGGACACATTGGTGGGGTCCTCTGTCCAGGGAAGTTTGGTCGGTATCATGCTAGCACCTGGAACCTGTTGGCTGAAAAGAGAGTTAACATACAAATCCAAACAAATTGTTGAACAATCATGGACCTAAAGGTTGGAATAGTGCAGAAGAAATGTTGGGGGGATTTCATGAACATCTCATAAAAACTGCAGCAAAGGTAGGCGCAAGGAATAACATCATTGCAAGACTGGCCAGCTCCTCATGGGGCACGAGTGCTTCCACACTACGATCATCATCTCTGGCATTATGCTATTCCACTGCAGAATACTGTGCCCCAGTATGGTTCTGTAGCCCCCATGTCCATTTGGTCGATTCCAAATTATATTCCTCCATGAGGATAATTTCTGGAACCATCCGTTCCACCCCGGTTCCATGGCTGCCAGTTCTTAGCAACATCACCCCGCCAGATATTCGTCGGGGTGCGGCATCATCTAAGTTCATTTCCCATGTCTACGCTCGACCAGACCTGCCAATATATGCGGATATCTTCGCCCACCCTGTCCAACGCTTGACGTCTCATCACCCAATCTGGTCCCTTATGCCTACACTGAATTTCTCTGTTCCAGTCTCTTGGAAACAGAGTTGGCAGTCAGCTGAGGTAAAGAACAAACACCTCATCACAGACCCCTGCAAGTGTCAACCCGGCTTTGACCTAGCACGTTATGATTGGGCCCTCCTCAATCGCTATCGAACAGGCCATGGCCGGTACGCCGCCATGTTCCATTGCTGAGGAGCCAGAGACGACCCGAACTGCCCCTGCAGCTACAGACAGACTATGACCCACATAGTCAACGACTGCCACCTCTCCAGATTCAAAGGAGGTCTCGAAACTTTACATCAGGCTCAACCTGATGCTGTTGACTGGCTATGGAAGAAGGGCAAATGCTAGAAGAAGAATGGCAGTCTCCTATCAACCTGGTTATTGAAATTCCCAGTAGTAGTACAAACTATTCAAAGCTCTATATCACACACAATGGCTAGACTGGCCTTCAGAATTTTCTTGAATCTACAAGTAATGGAATTAAAAAAATGGATAGAGAAAAAAAAAGTTACAAGAGGAAGGAAATTTTGAGAATGGAAAGAATCTGAAGAAATTCTAAGTAACAATCTAGAAATATGTTGAAGTGGTCACATTTACAATTCTAATCCCATGTCCTATTCTGGCCTGAGATTTGAGAATTTTGAGTCTTAATAAGTTGTCTATAGGCCACCGGAAAACAAAAAGAAGATAATTAGCCCAATGGAGAAAATTAAGTAAGATTATCTTAATAAGCAAAAATAATTTTTATTCCAATGGGCACTAATTCATTGGGGAGCTTTTAAAATTGAAATCCAAGACTCATTCAAGTGGCTCTTACTGAATTAGTGTGAGGTGGGACATAGGCATAGGGACATATGAAAACCTCTGATAGGATTCTTATGAGTATCCAGATTGAGAGCCTTGAGTTAGAAGCTCCATTGATATCAAGTGCATAAGCCTATTCTTTTAAATGATAGATTAATAAAGATTTGGATAAAGTAACTGTCCCCCTAGATAAAGAATGCAGATCCATTGGTTAGCCAAGAAAATAAAAATCAGTTTTCTATTACTTAGAATGTCTCAATCTAAGAGAACATGTCATTTTCACCTTACTTTCTAAGAGCACATTCATGTAGATATTGGCAATTAGTTCTTATTTCCATTATGAACAACAGAGAAGGGAAGATGTTAACAGCTGACATATGACTGAAAGGAAGAAGAGGCAGATGGGTGTATCAGTCTTGCCCAACAGGGAGACATATTGGAAAAACTGAGTTGCAGAGGGAAAATATTCACTAGAGATAAATGATTCACTAACTTCTGTGAAAAATAATGGGCTGTCAGAATGTACCTAGCAAAGGTTCTCACACCTTGTTGCTTTTCACCTGCTCTTTAATCTGAACCCTCATGAGATTTAGCTTTTGTGTGAACCAAAATTACCAAAAAGAACTGGACAAGTAATTTCTATCCCAGAATAGAGACCACAATTCTCAGAATGCAATTCTTTTGTTCCTGGTTGATGAGCAGGTAATTGAAAGCAAGGAGAATGGCTATTTAACTTGCTCTGATCGTATTCACATAATATATGATTTCATTAGAATCAGAAACAGGATTCCATACTGTTGGGTTTTTACTCTGTTCCAAGTTTTATTTTCTTTGCACCCTAATTTCACGAAAAAAAATATAAAAGAAAAACATGTAATTCAAACTGTGTCTCCACTCCTGGTGTTTACATTTTGAGTTTCAACTGTCAGGGTGAGGTGTGCAAAGGATCAGACACACAAAAATTGGGCTTTTCAATCTTTGATGGCATGTTCACTTGTCAGGAAATTGTGAGGATGTGGTAGAGCCTGGCAGGGCTTCACCTGAGGAGTGCACCTGTCAGTCTCTCTCTCTACCGGGAGGTTGAGCAAAGGACAGGAGTAACCCCAAAGGTGTGCCCCGTATCAGACTCCCTGCCTCACAAAACACCCTGCATTCCTGATACTATGGCCATTAGATTAAAAGAAAGGGGGAGACCTTCAGGAAATTGTGAGGAACCTCACAAAGCACCCTGCATTTTTCTGCCTCCAGGAGCCTGGCATTCCTTAAAACATTAATGCAGCTCCCCCTGCATTCCTGATACTATGGCCTATTTATATCATCATCGCTTTGCCTGAAAGACCCCCACTCATTCCATTCCTTTGATCTATCTACTTTCTACCCTCAAGACCCTCCCTGCCTGCAGGGTAGTATTAATCCTATCACTTAAAACCTAGCAACAGTTGCTAAGCAAGTTCCTACCTTCCCAGCTCCCCTTTGCCTTTCTCCACCCATTTCCGTTTCCTACTTGCCACTCCCTGCCTGACCTATAAAAGCCATGGCTCACTGATCAATAAAGATACTGCATTTCCTCGCAGCAGGAGCTCGGTTCAAGAGACATCTCCGTGGAGTCACTGAGTGAGTAGCAGCCCAGGCTGGCTCAGGTAGCGTTCTCTCCAACCCAGAGAGTACGTCCCCACGCTAGCCAGGCATCCACTTCAGGGAAATAAAAGTTAGATAAGTTTAGGGAAAGAGGCAGGAGGGCGGGATTTAAAGAATTATATACAAGGGGGCCCGGTGAGTGAGGAAGGGGTTCAAAGTCATCAAAGGAAAACACGAGTGGCACAGAAATCAGAGAGGTATTCCTGTCTGTCCCCAGATCTCGCGACTGCACAGGAAGTGAGAAAAGGGTGCGCACTACAAGTCCCAGAAGTCCCCGCGAAGCCGCGCAACGCCGGTCCGAGTGGCCAAGATGTCGCAGCCCAAGAAAAGAAAGCTGGAGCCGGGGGTCGACGGTGAAGGAGGGGAGGGGGCCCAAGAGGAAAATGGCGGAGAGCAGGAGACTGTGCTCCCGCGATCCCGGAAAACTAAAAAGGAGCGGGATCAGCAATATTATGAGTGCTACTCGGACGTGTCGGTTCACGAGGAGATGATCGCGGATCGCGTCCGCACAGATGCCTACCGCCTGGCAATTCTGCGGAACTGGTCCGCGCTGCGGGGCAAGACAGTGCTGGACGTGGGCGCGGGCACCGGCATTCTTAGCATCTTTTGTGCCCAGGCAGGGGCCCGGCGCGTTTACGCGGTGGAGGCCAGCGCCATCTGGCAACAGGCCCGGGAGGTGGTGCGACTCAATGGGCTGGAGGACCGGGTGCAAGTCCTGCACGGGCCGGTGGAGACTGTGGAGTTACCGGAGCAGGTGGACGTCATCGTGAGTGAATGGATGGGCTACGGACTCCTGCACGAGTCAATGCTGAGTTCTGTGCTGCAGGCGCGGACCAAGTGGCTGAAGGAGGGCGGTCTCCTCCTGCCCGCTTCAGCCGATCTCTTCGTGGCGCCTATCAGCGACCAGATGCTGGAGCTGCGCCTGGGCTTCTGGAGTCAGGTGAAGCAGAACTACGGTGTGGACATGAGCTGCCTGGAAGGTTTCGCCACTCGCTGCCTCATGGGTCGCTCGGAAATCGTAGTGGAGAGCTTATCCGGAGAAGACATACTGGCCCGGCCGCAGCGTTTTGCTCAGCTCGATCTGGCCCGCGCTGGCCTGGAGCAGGAGCTGGAGGCTGGGGTCGGGGGGCGCTTCCGCTTCAGCTGCTATGGCTCCGCGCCCATGCATGGCTTTGCCATCTGGTTCCAGGTGACTTTTCCCGGAGGGGACTCTGAAAAACCCCTGGTGCTGTCCACCTCGCCTTTTCACCCGGTCACGCACTGGAAGCAGGCTCTCCTCTACCTGAACGAGCCTGTGCATGTGGAACAAGATACTGACATTTCTGGAGAGATCACGCTGCTGCCCTCTCAGGTCGACCACCGTCACCTGCGCATCCAGCTGCGCTACAAAGTGGGCGATCAGGAGGAGAAGACCAAAGACTTTGCCATGGAGGAGTGAGCGATGCTTTTTCTCCTAGCTACTTCCCCCCAGGCTGCTAGGCGCCCTTTGGTCCACTGATAAAAACTTAGTTGGGGATGGGGGGGGGGGGGTCAAAAGAGAAAGGGAGATGGATGCCATGTGCTAGGAGGGGCCACTATGTTCAATCTTCCATTTTTCCCATGGCTCGTGGCCAAGGAGGATGACTTCATCCTCTGAGATTCTCCTAGTGATAACTTGTTTTAAAAGTGATTATCCACCCTCCTCCAAAGAAGAAACAGCGTGTTTTATTAGTAAATAGACTTTTATGCTACAAAAGCATGTGTTACCAAGCACTTGAATTTCTGTTGGGTTTCACCGAAAGAAAGAAATATGTGAAAGAAAATGTCAGTTTGTGAAGTTCCATGTACATCCTTGACACCTCACACCTAATCCAAGTCTGAAAAAGGTTCAGTTAGTAAGTTTAGGTTTAATACATTTCCAAAATGACTTTAGCATTCCTCCAGAGCCATATTTCTTCACTCTGTGAATTTCCTTCTTTCTGAGGTACCTCTAGGCTACTGCCTACCTACCTCATAATTTTTAAAAAAGTTTTATTACTGCTTATGAGGGGAAGGAAAATGAGAAAGCAGCTAAACTGTTCTCATTGCTCTTACTACTTGACATAAGGTGCTAAAGTTGATGGATGAGTACAGTATTCCATAAAGTAAAAGATGATATACTTAAGAAATATTTAAAAGAAAAAAAACTAAATGTTATGCATGTACAAGCTATTGCATTTACTGTTGAATGTAAAACATTAATTTCCCAATAAAGAAATTTAAAAAAACCAACCAAATAAAAAGTTTAAAATAAAAAAACACCCTGATAGTATAGGTATTATTATTTGTCTTTACTACTTAACCAGAAAAAATATTTCAAGTATGTTCCACAGTAATGATTTGTGCAATTCATTTGAAACAAACTCATAAAGGTTTCTGAGCCTGACCAAAGGCCTTATTTGTAGCCATGGATCAATTATTAAAGTTCACTAAATTAAGGAAAATATTTTACTATCTGAGAGAAATAGTGTACTTATTTTCAATGAAAAGACCCGCCTCGAGAGATCATGTGACTTAGCCTACGTAAATCAAGTGAGTTACTTTTTTTAATGATTTTTTTTTTTCTTTTTGTAGCTCAGCCAAATGTGAAAGTTGTGAATTGAGGGAAATCATTTGTAATGAAGTATGAGTCATGTTCCCAAATTTGTTTTACCATGTTTCCCTCCTTTTCCTAGTCAAATAAAACATTTGAATTAGTCTATTTTTATACAGTAAGAAGTTTTCTGTACTGTCTTAAGTATTAAAAATTACCTATTTAATATTGTCATTCTTAAATATTACAACCACTTCAGAATATTGTTATAACTTTAGGCTAAGTTAGCTATGTATTTATCCATATATATATATATATATATATATATATTTTTTTTTTTTTTTTGGTATGCTAGTAGAAAACTGGTCTTCTAAAACACTGTGACAGTCTTGTAATAAGTTTTCTACTTTTTTACTCATCTCATAGCAAAGTATATACAAATTAATTTGCTAAAATTTAAGAGTAACATACATGTACAAAATCTCTGGTTCTATAAGTTCCTTGAGAAGCAAACAATAAATATAATTGTCACCATTTTTATGTTGATGTATAGAATAGTTAACAGTTCATGTGAAGGGTACAGTCACTACAAGATAGGCCTGGTTTAAGCTAGAAGTATGAAAGAGCTTCTTATATCAAGGTCAACTTTATTTTAAGCTAAACATTTATGTACAGTTTGTTGTATGATTTTTAGCAGAATTCTATTTTTGTATTTAACTTGCTATATTAGTCTTTGCAGTATGGGCAGTCTTCCCCCATTCTACCCCTGCCCCACCACAAATATATATATATATATATATCCATATATATTTTATATTACTGAGTTTTCAGTACCAGTATAAAAGAGCATAAAAGAAACACTAGTTAAAACTTGTAGTTATAAAAATATTTAATAATTAGGAAAGGTAAACATTATTACTGTTGCCCAAAATAGAAAATTAACTAAAAATATAAGTACTAAAGCAGTTGGTCCAGAGACAGCATGTCCTAGCTGTAAAATTACTTGCCTTGCATGCAAGAGGCCCTGAGCTTAACCTCTGCACCATATATGAACACTACGAATGATGGAGTGGTGTTTTGGTGTTTCTTCCTCTCTGTATCCATCGCTCCTCAACCTATTTTTTCTCTAAAATAAAAAATGGACTGGGAATACAGTTCATCAGTATTATGTATGCCTGAGGCCTATAGTTTCTACCCAAGTACCACCTAAAGAAAAAAAACTTAGTTTCTAAATCAAGACAAGCTGTGCTGAACCTAGGCTTTACTATTCTGTGACATGATATATATATATATATATATATATATATATATATATATATATATATATATTTTTTTTTTTTTTTTACCAGAGCACTGTTGAGCTCTGGCTTATGGTGGTGCAGGAAATTGAACTTGGGACTTTGGAGCCTCAGCATGAGAGTATGTTTGCATAACCATTATGCTATCTACCCCTATCCAATAACTGGGTTTTTTTATTGCTTAAATGTAAACAGAATAACATGTACCTGCTCCATTCCAAAAAAAAAAAAGTGAGAATCATATGAGTTAATGAAAGTAAGCACATACTACCTGATAAATAACAACTAGCTATTGTAATATATAAGCTTTGAGTAGTTCAACACATATAAAAATGTGTCACAGAAAAAATATTCATTATTTCTATTTTTATTTTTTCAGGTACTTAACAGTATCAGCATAGCAGTACATGATGAGCAATGTATGACACCGGATACCACAAGATCAAAGCCCAAGGACTTTGAAGTGAAACACTGCCAAAAGAATGAAAGTGTGATATCTGCCAGTATCTAAGCACCATCCATTCACTGTATGCAGTGGTACTAAATGATTACGTATATTTGGGTCATGGGAAAGAACTATCAGCCCTGATGAGAAAAAATATTGTGGAGTTCGACTTGCTTTCTCTTATACAGCCAATGTTTATTTAGCACTGAAAATTTCCAAATATTTGTATTAATTCATGGGATCAGTGGAGTTGGATTTTTTGTTTGTTTTGGTTTGGTTTTGATATCCAGTGTAACAATGATGATAAGCACTTCTTCTTCTAGCGTTTGCCCTTCTTCCGTAGCCAGTCAACAGCGTCAGGTAGAGCTGCTTGTTGCTGGCTTTGAAAGTGACTGGGATCCATGTGGATTCAGTCGGCTAGGAAGGATCTTCAGTTTCCCCAATGAATGGGTACTCACGGGATGCACCACGAGAAGGTCGATCCAATGCATCCCCTGATAAGCACTTAGGATACAAATCAATAAAATTGTTTCAATCTCCAGATCGTGTATTTCATGGAATAAATTGAAAAGTAAATAATTGACAGTGGGCTAAGACAACATATATATGAGTATTTGGGAGGGTAGATTTTTTTTTTTCTTTTTACATGCTAGGAAAGATTTGTACACATATGAAGGATTCCCCTGTTATTATGTAGCTAATTCTTGACAATTGAACACAAATATTTCAGTTCCTACCTACAAATCAAAATTCACTTTTTCATTGCATTAGAACATGTTCTAATTAGAAAAAATATATATATGTACACATATACACATACCTCTGATTTCTCATTTGAGTGACAACAGTTTTATCTTTTGATGAAGGAAAGAAGTCCCTGGGTTATAGAGGTCTGATTGAAGAGCATATCATAGATCTCTAAGAATCACGATCAATACATAGGATCTTGAGATTGAGAAATGATAGGCATACACTGAAACACTATCCATTTTTCCAGTAGAGCTAATCAAAAGTCCAATTCAACCTTAAGTCTGCTGAAACAGGCATCCTTAATATTTTCCCCAATTACAAAAATAATTCTCATTATCACATAGATTATGAGAGCTCCAGAGAAAAAACCTGATATTCCTGAGTCTTCACTTTCTGAGTAACTTGTTTATTTTACACAGTGGGCCTGTTATATTACTAGATAATTCATATTGACTACTAAGTGCTGGTTAGTAAACTCATGGATTACTTGTGTCGTACTTTACTGTTTTATCTCACTCAATTTGCATACCTCAACTCTGCTTCTTGATCCTGCTCAATAAATATTATGTGTGTTCTCTAGAAATTATGTATCATTTTTCTCTTCCAAAAAAATTTTTTTTTGGCATTAAAGTTTCTTACCTTCTTTACTACTTGACAAAGGTTTGAGGGTGGAAAGATTTGAAGAGGAGTTTGAAATGCACCTCCTTTATTTTCTTTATTTTTGAAATTTGTGGTCCAAATATTCATAATTTCACCCTTCTAGCCAACCTACAGTATTTTACACTTCATCAAATTAAGATGTGTGAATATGAGAAAAACCCATAAGATATGTAGATAATCTTAAGAAAATCTTGAATTTATGCGACCTTAAGCCTAGAACAGACCCCGATTGAGTCTTTTAAAAATATAATTATTTATTTTCTAGAAAGTGAAAGTCCATAGCACCACTCAACTCTGGCATGAGGCAGTGTAGGAGACTCAACCTGGGACCTTTAGCATACAGGTTCTGTGTGCTAAACCTCTTCTTTGTGTGTCAACATAATTTAAGATAGTAATACAGATAACGAGAGACAGTTTGTCAAAATACACTTATAGGAAAAGATGTTTATAACAAAAAAATCCTGGACCGTGGTCCGGGAGGTGGCACAGTGGATAGGCATTGGAATCTCAAGCATGAAGTCCTAAATTCAATCCCGGGCAGCATATGTTCCTTCTTTCTCTCTTATCATTTCTCATGAATCAATAAATAAAATCTTTAAAAAAAAATCCTGGACCTAATTAAATACTGAAATAATCTCAATAAAAGACACAGCTAGTAAACTTGGAATTATCCTCCTTTAGGAGTTTTGCTAATTAAATTCACTACTGCTTACAAATCTGTTTCACTATGAAAGTGATCATTTATCACTTGGAAGATAGCATAAGGGCCTTGGAAAACAGCATAAGGATTATGCAAAAGACTTTCATACCTGAGGCTCTGAAGCCCTAGGCTCAATTCTCAGCACCACCATATTCCAAAGCTGAGCAGTACACTGGTATCTCCCTCTCATTAAAATAAATACAATAATTTTAAAAGATAAAAAAGTAATACAAGCATTTATAACAGGCATTAAGACTATGTTCAATAGATTAACCTGCTAGTGTTAAATATTTCTGGCTGTCTATCCAATAAAGAAATAGACTATAATTTTTTTTTTAATTTTTTATTTAAGAAAGGATTAATGAACAAAAACATAAGGTAGGAGGGGTACAACTCCACACAATTCCCACCACCCAATCTCCATAACCCACCCCGTCCCATGATAGCTTTCCCATTCTCTAGCCCTCTGGGAGCATGGACCCAGGGTCATTGAGGGTTGCAGAAGGTAGAAGGTCTGGCTTCTGTAATTGCTTCCCAGCTGAACATGGGTGTTGACTGGTCGGTCCATACTCCCAGTCTGCCTCTCTCTTTCCCTAGTAAGGTGTGTCTCTGGGGAAGCTGAGCTCCAGGACACATTGGTGGGGTCTTCAATTCAGGGAAGCCTGACCAGCATCCTGGTGGCATCTGGAACCTGGTGATTGAAAAGAGAGTTAACTAACATACGAAGCCAAACAATTTGTTGAGCAATCATGGATCCCAAGCTTGGAATAGTGGAGAGGAAGTGTTAGGGAGGTACTCACTGCAAACTCTAGTGAACTTCTGCTTTCAGGTATATATTTTGCAGTAGTTTATAGATACGTGTGAACATAAGCTCTCTCTCACAGAAATTGGTGTATATCTAGGTAGATAAAGATGAGTATGGGATGATCCCACTCATAACAGAAGTTGAGTAAGAAGATATGAAAGGGAAACTAAAAGCAGGACCTGACCAAATTGTAAGTAGGGCACCAAAGTAAAAACCCAGTGGTGAGGGGTAGACATGCAGCTTCCTGGGCCAGTGGGGGGTGGGAGGGATGGGTCACAGTCTTTTGGTGGTGGGAATGGTGTTTATGTACATTCCTAGCAAAATGTAGACATATAAATCAGTAGTTGATTAATATGAGAGGGGGAAAATCAATTGTATGTCTCAAAGTTTTCCAAAACACAAACTGAATCTTTTTAATATATAGGCTGTGTATTTGATATGCGGGCTCTCTCAAAAGCCTAGACCAAGTAGATTAGAAGCATCCAATAGCACAGCTATATACAAGATACTGGATACTGTACAGCAAACCATAACAAAAGGACTTTTCAAAGTTAACCCAATTACCAAATAATGTGATGGTAACATTAACTATCGATTGTCTTTTTGAACCCTAAGACAGCAGGAACTTCACATCTCCACTCTAGAGCCCCTACTTCCCCCAGTCCTGGAACCCTTGGATAGGGCCTACTTTCCCATATGCGTCTCCCAATCCAAACCAAATAATATTGCATCAGCCGATCACAACCTAACCAACGCAACAATTACCACCTCAACATGCTTCACCTCAGACTGTGTCCAGAGACTTCACGTGTGGAATGACAACCCTTCAGCTTCATTACTCGGGTGAGACCTTTCCTTTTATAGTACACTCTAATTTCATCTCAGGTAGTTCACTTTCTAAGACTATAATTTTTTTTTAAATGAGGAAATCGGAAGTCGGGCAGCAGGTTAAGCTCACATGGCACAAACCGCAAGGACTGGCATAAGGATCCCAGTTCCGCCCCCCCCCCCCCACCTGCAGGGGAGTCACAAGCAGTGAAGCAGGTCTGCAGGTGTCTATCTTTCTCTCCCCGTCTTCCCCTCCTCTCTCCGTTTCTCTCTGTCCTATCCAACAATGACGACATTAATAACAAGAACAATAACAACTACACCAATAAACAAAGACAACAAAAAGGGAATAAATAAATAAAATTTAATATTTTAAAAAATGAGGAAATGATCGCATATTGGGTTGCTGGCCTATGGGGCACCTGGTTGAGTATACACAGTAACATGGGTCAGGGTGTGGGTTCGAGCCCCTGCTCCCCACCTACAGAGGCACACTTCACTAGCAGTAAAGCAGGTCTCTAGGTGTTTCTTTCTCTTACACTGTCTGCTTTCAGTTTTTCTCTGTCCGACCATATAAAGTAGTAGAAAATGGCTGCCAGCAATAGTGGATTCATAGTGTTGGCACTAAGCCCCAGTGATAAGCCTGGTGACAATTAAAAAGAAAAAAGAAATGGTCACATGTTGTTTACGTCGGGCTGGCTTCAGCAGGCCTGGCTAGCTTCATGGGCGGGTAACAGAGACTCGCGGACACACGGCTGGGCAGGGAAGCTGTATTTCTTTATTCAAGAACAACGATTCATAAACTAACCCAAACTAATCACCAAACAGAACTCTCCTGCCTCCTTCCCCCGCTAGAGCGCCAAGAACTCTCGAACTCTCTCACTCTGGAACCCTGTCGGGGTTCCTTTGGGGCGGGGACAAGCAGGCCACGAAAACTAGCAGGACTGAACCAATTTTCTTGGCAGGGGGAGAGCTAGAACCAACCTATGTAAAGCATACAATAGTCACATATTAATCAACTCACACTTTGTGGTTTTTTGTTTTTTTTTTTTTTTTACTAGAGTACTGCTCAGCTCTGGCTTACAGTGGTGTGGGGGGATTGAACCTGGGACTTTGGAGCCTCAGGCTTGAGAGTCTCTTTGCATAACCAGTATGCTATCTACTCTCTTCCCAGCACATTGTGTTTTGACATTGCTCCTTTCTTTTTTTTTTATACATTGCTCCTTTCTTAAGAAAATAATTTGAGTTCATCTTTCAGAAACACATTGTAGCAGAATATGCTATCCTTTGTTAGTATTCCATAAATTAAAGTAATTTAAAATTCCATCAGGTTTATAAATACTGCAATCAAATTTTAAAATGCAAATTTTCTTAAAAGAAAAATGAAATTATCCGGGAGAGGTTTACAGGTAGCTATATTTTTTAAATTTATTTATAGAATGGAAATATTAATAAGACCATAGGATAAGAGGGTACAATTCCCACCACTGGCATTCTATATCCTATCCCCTCACTGAAAGCTTCCCTACTCTTTATCCCTCTGAGAGCATGGACCCAGGATCATTATGGGGTGCAGAAGGTGGAAGGTCTGGCTTCTGTAATTGCTTCTCCACTGAACATGGGTGTTGGCAGATTGATCCATACTCCCAGACTCTCTCTCTCTTTCCCTAGTAGGGGAGGGCTCTGGAGAGGTGGGTTTCCAGGTTACATTGGCAAGGTCATTTTTACAGTGACCTCAGGTTGGCCACATGGTAGCATCTGCAACTTGGTGGCTGAAATAGTCATTAAGATAGAAAGCAGAACAAATTGATAGATAATCAGGAATCTAAAGACAAGAATATAGCAGATGGGATTTGGGGGTCTCCATTTGGAAAAAAGCTAGTAGGTCTATTTTAGGTATCTTCCCAGGGTCTGATGGCTTTACTTTTTTTTTTTTTTTTTTTTTTTTTGCCTGAGCCCAACAGCTAACATTAAGGTGGTCCGAAGGTATTGTCTAGGGAGATAGTGTTAGAATTGGAAATGGGACTGGAAAGATGGATCAGGGAAGAAAGTAACTCCTAAGTATGGGAAAAATATATAAAAAATATATAAATATTAACGGTAAGCCCCATCAATTTATTTGGGGCCCATATTCATTACAGGAGCCTGTGTAACTTCTGTATCCTTGTAAGACAGCTCACATTCTGGGGTTATGGCTAGAAACATTCTTGGTTGCACTAATTTCAGGACCCATCTTCCTTGAGTGGTAGAGTATGCTATCCAACTTACCTTCCAAGAATGAGGAAGTCCCTACCATTATTGATCCTCATAGATGGCCAGGTCCTATAGGGGCCCACAAAGAGGTCCACTATGTTGTTCCTGATGGAATTGACTAGTGACAATGGAAAGAGGGATCTGTTAGAGGGCTAGGCCCATCATGTCTGTGTGGGAATCCCAGGATTCCCTGACTAGGGCCCTGGGTGATGGGGTGGATCAGTTGGACTGGTAGTCACCAAAAGAGCCATCATTAAAGTATTCTGATCTCTTGCCCTTATCCAGTTTTTGAAGTCCTTACTTTGTCTGATAATGTTAGCCTTGAAGTGGTTGGAGGAAGTAAAATAGGAAGAAAATACCTTTTCTCCTAGAGGGCCATGGGCTTGAACCCTGGTCCTTGTACCATGTGGTAACATAGTAACATGTTCACTCAACAAGGTATACCACCACCTTCCCCCAATAAAGTTATCTTAAGAATGAAATGTAGAATTTCAACATTACAAATGATGATACTGAAAGGGAAAAGATCTACAAATCATTAACCTTTTTATTTTTTACATTATTTAGAATCAGGATTTTTTTTTTTTTTACCAGGAATTTCTATAAAAATAAACTTTTGGGAGGCTGGGTTGTAGTGCACCTTGTTGAGTGCACATGTTACAATGATCAAGTGTTGGGCTAGCTTCATGGGCGGGAGAGAGAGACAACCAGGGACTCATGGTTGAGTGGTACGCAGTTCAGTCTTTATTCATGTGGAACGCAGCCAGGGCAACCTAAGCTATCTCTAATCACAGTCCTGTCCTTATATAGCCTGTGGCAGAAGAGTCAAGTCCGAAGAGGGTAGGGGGTGGGGAGAAGGAAAAAGCATGCGAAACAATAAGGATTAAACCAATGCCCTGAGGCAGGGCGGTGCTCACTTTACAGTGCTTATGTAAATAGAATACAGTGTTAAGCAAGGGGGATTAAACCAATGAAACAGAAGGGGTCTTAGAAGCAGAATTTAGAAGCATACCAACAATCAAGGAGGCAGGTTTGAGCTCCCAGTCCCCACCTGCAGAGGGAAAGCTTTACAAGTGGTGAAGCAGCACTGCAGTTGTCTCTCTGTCTCTCTCCTCTCAATTTCTGACTATCTCTATCCAATAAATAAATAAAGATAATTTAAAAAAATTAAAAAAAACTTCAGATGGGGGTAGATAGCATAATGGTTATGCAAAGTGACTCTCATGCCTTAGTCTCCTAAATCCTAGGTTCAATCCCCAGCACCACCATAAACCAGAGCAGATTAATGCTCTGGTAAAATAAATAAATAAATAAATAAATAAATAAATTTGTTATTAGTAAAGGTTTACAAGATTATAAGATTACAGGGTGTGTTTGCTCAACACACCCTCCACCAAAGATCTGTGTGCTCACCCTTGCAATAATGATCTCCATAGTTTTCACAGTGTTTAAGGTAGTATTTTTTTTGTTTGATTCTCTGCAACTTCATGTGTTTTAATTCTCTATGTTCTATATATCAGTGAAATCATGTAGTTGTCTTTTACCTCTTTACTTTGCTACACATAATCACCTCCAATTATATCTATTTTTTTTTGTCCTAAAGGTCATGATATCACCTTTTTCTTTTTTGGTTGCACAGTATATATATCTAATAAATTCTTTTTTTTCAAAAATATTTATTTATTCCCTTTTGTTGCCCTTTTTGCTTTGCTTTATTGTTGTAGTTGTTGGCTAGGACAGAGAGAAATGGAGAGAGGAGGGGAAGACAGAGAGGGGGAGAGAAAGATAAACACATGCAGACCTGCTTCACCGTTTGTGAAGTGACTCCTCTTAGGCGGGTCCTTGCGGTTTGCACCACATGTGCTTAACCCTCTGCTACCACCTGACTCCCCCAGCAAATTCTTTATCCAATTATCTGTTGATGGACATTTAGGCTGCTTCCACTCTTTGGCTACTGCAAGTGATGCAACTATAAACAAAGAGATATAAATTTCCTTTCAAATTAATGTTCTCAAATTCAGGTGGTTTTCTTTACATGAACCACAATTAGAAGAATGTAATAAAACCCAGGCATTATAGGATACATTCACATATAAATTGATACCATAGTATTGGATCCCAAAAAAGTAAATTTTCTGATGGTAAGTCTTCATGCAAATAAGAAATATATTGATGAGTTACTCTACACAAAGTTCTTTTAAAAAACTATATATATATATATGAACCCGAGTATCACTCTGGCATATAGGATAGTAAGGATCAAACTCAGGATCTCATACTTGAGTCCTACACTTCATCCACTGTACCATCTGCAGGGCCCCTACACAAATTTCTTATAAGAAAAACTGTTTCAGTAATGGATATGGCTATCGCAAACCACCTGCCCCCAATATGGATACTATTTCAGAATATTAAAATAATATACTATTCAGTGTTAAAATATGTGATATGATTGTTAGGAAGATATTTTAATTTTTTTCTCTCTCATTTTTTGATTATCTGATTTATATTATATAAAGTATTTTGCATATTTCTCTCTCCCACAGCCATCTCCATTTCTCTCTCTCCTATCCAATAATAATAATAAAAAAAGCTGGCCGCCAGAAGCAGTGGATTCTTAGAGCTGGCCCTGAGCTCCAGTGATAACCGAGGAGAAAAAAAAAAAAAGATGTTCACAATACTTGTATAAGGCATCTTTAGTAATGCATAAATTATGCAGTCCTTAGAATGTACTAGATTAAGTCTAAGCATATTTATGTACTTCACAAAACAGCTCTGTTGTATTATCACACCCATTTACAAATGAGAAAGCCAAGGCATGAAGGTTGGTGAATTGCCCAAGAACACAATGGAGAGTAAATAATAGAGCCTGAAACTCATCTCCTAAAGTGATCTCATAAACATATATATATACACACACACATATATATATATATATTCCAAGTCACCTGGCTCTCAAAAGGTAAAGTGATATATATAAGCACTAATCATTGCCCTAAGCTAGAATCTCCAAAATCATATATTAAAACAAGACATGTGAAGATAAGTACTAGAACGGGAGTTAAGATTTAGGACTAGGAAAGAAAGGAGACCAAGATACATGGGATATATCAATATTGTCAAGTCACAAAAAGGGAGACTGCCTCAATTATGCAGACAAGTTTTGGAGGCAGAATAAAACATCATAAACCTGAAATGTCCCTAACTAGGGAGCAAAGGAGTTGAAGCATTCACATCTTCTCAACCATTACACACTGGCTGAAGACTTCCCTACAAATTATAAATTATACGTTTCTGGACTTCCTACTTTTCACTTTCCACGCAAAAACTACCATTGTAGAAGAGTGCTAGTGAACACTGGGGAGCAGATTAAAAAAAAAAAAAGACAAAGAAAAAGGCAAAGTCTGCAAAGGGAAGTCAATGAATTACTGGTTTTGCTATTGCTATCACAAATATTTTCTTTTTCTATTTTTTTAATTATCTTTATTTATTTATTGAATAGAGATAGTCAGGAATCGAGAGGAAGCGGGAAAGAGTGAAAGAGACAAAAAGACACCTACAGCCCTGCTTTACCAGTTGCAAAGCTTTTCCCCTGCAGGTGGGGACCAGGGGCTTGAACCCCAGTCCTTGTGCACTGTAACGTGTGCTCAACCAGGGATACCACCACCCTGTCCCTCATAAATATTTTCTCTACATTCTAAATAGTTACAGACACATTTTAATGTGCCTTTCATTATATATTTTTAATTACATGAATAAAACACAATGTAATAAGAGTTTAGAAGATATGGCCAGGTAGGTGACTCAGGATGGAGAGCAAGATTTGCATAGAGGAAGGTACCAGACTTGACCTTTGGGACCACATATGCAGCACAGTACCCTGGTATCTCTCAGAAAATAAATGAGCAAGTCTTATTTAAAAGTTTAGTAGTAGTAAAAAGTTAATGATTTCCTACTGATACAGCTTAGAGTGTTATCTTTCTATTACCTAAATTTCCATACATGTATCTATGTAGCTTTTGATACAAATGTGTGAATATATTATATGTGTTCTTCTGAATTTTTTCAGATTAAAATACACTACTAAATACTCAGTGACATATGTACTTATAACTAATTACATATAATTCATGAATAGCAATATTAAAATATGTGGTATTCACAGAACTCTGGTAGTGGGAAAGGTATGGAATTATGTCCCTGATATATTATAATTTTATAAATCAGTATTAAATCACTAACAAAAAAAGCCCAAAGACAAAACAAATAAAAAGAAATAGGAATAGATGGGGAGAACACAAAGTAACACTTGGGTATGATGTACTGCAACAAAGCAAAGGACTCTGGGGAAGAAGGGGAAAGCAATGAGTGAAAAGAACCTTGGGGTTCTACTGCATGATGATGAAAACAGGTCTAAGTTGTGGGTGAAAGTATTCTGCAGAGAACTTTCACAGGGAGATGAGAAACTCTCCCCATATATCAAAAACTGCATTATAAACCAGTAACCCCCCCCCATAAGAGTGATTTTAAAAAATGTATGGTACACATAATATATACCTTATTCAATTTATTTTCTATTTCCACTTACAAGTCTTCCTTCTACAAGATATATTTAAACTTCTTTCTACTTTTCTCTAGGTGGTCTTATTCCATTTCATGACTTTAAATAGTATCTCATTTATGTACTAATGACTCCCAAATTTTCATAGACATCTTTAAAGAATTTCAGACTTATACATCTGCTTAATTTTCATTTTCACCTGAATATAGCAGGTATCTCAAACTAACATAACCAATGTTTGTTTGGTGTAGAAATATATATTAAAGAAATATAATTTTATATAACTAATTTTATCATATATGTACAGTGAATTCACTTAATGTCTTCAGTAGCTTTTCAGGAAACTGACTTCATTGTTTAAGCAAAGACCCTCCAAAAATGGTCTTTTATTCAACATCAGGTGGGAATGTTTTTTTTCTCATCAGTAATTAGTCTTTTTTGCTTGTTTTTAATACCCAAGCACTGCTCAACTCTAGATTCCTGTTGTACTATGGATTGAACCTGGGGCATTGGAGCCGCAGGCATCAAAATATTTTTCATAGCCACTGTGATATCTCTCCATGCTTCTAATCAGTGCTAATGCAAAGTAATGTTGAAGAAAATGACATTATTTAAGACAATATACATATATATATATATATATATATATATATATATATATATATATATATATATATACATATATATTATACCACATTTAGTGTTACTCTTTTCCAAACCAATATACATATTTTGTATATATCTTTTAAATGGCCAAATTCTTTCACTCCACTCTTTACCAAATCTATCTTTATCAAGGTTTAATACATTCTGTAGATATGACAGTTGGCCAGATTATTACATCAAGTCATCTTATTGATGAGTTTTTATTGAATGTGTATTACATAAGAATTCTATTTTTGGCTTTGAGTATATCAAGAAACGTAAGACAAGGCTCTCTGGCACTTTTAAGTTGAAAGAAAGCATTTTAACTTCACTAACATAGCTCATATTTTAATACATCACACATTCAATGTCAACTGAATCACACACAAATGGTATTATAAGAGGATGGCTAGATGGGGGGCATCAGGCTTCTCCCTGAAGATGGAAGAATGGAACTGCATCTTGGTTCGCAATCATGTCATGAAACTACTTTATGTCTCTTTCTGGAACATGCTTTCTTTAAACTATATGCTTTCTCTCTCTCTTTTATTCTCCTCTCAGTGCTTATTCTCCTCCAAGTGCTTTCCTCAACTGTAAGATGAAATTGGTCCTCTTCTCCACCAAAGATTCTGTTTTTCACTTGTTGGAAATTTAGTTGATTACTGTCTTCCTCACAGTGTAAGATGTCTGAGAATAGGAATCTTTTCTGCGTTGTTTACAGTTGTCTAAAACATTAGCACAATCAACGTTTTAAGTAAATATCTACTTAATATGAACTTTTAAACCAAAATGGAATTTATGTAAGAGGATAGGGTAGCTATTCTTGGCCAAAACAATGGCTTGAAAAAAAAAGTGTTCTTTATAAAGTTATTTTCAATTATGATCTATAGGTATCTTTCTGCTCTCTACATGGAAATTTTAGCAATCCCTTTAAATATTGATGATATAACTGATGGACAGTGCAAACAATTGGATGTGGCACTATTATAATAATCCCTAGTCTGTGAATGTTCTCTTGTGTCCGTCAATTTTCCTTGAGACTACAGAATAAAACTTGTCAAAGAAGACTTGGATGGTTCTCTAGAAATAGAATTTTCCAAAGCATAAGATAAATGAAAGACTTAATAAGACTTCACAATGATTGACTTATTTCTCAGGATTTCAAAAGATTAAACATTATGACAAAGGATAAGAATGAAATCAAAGTATAATTCATTAAGGTTGATTTTTGAAGACTATTTTGACAACTAGTTTACTTATATTTCTCCCTAACTGCTATTTGAAAAGGAAGTATCTGTCAATCTTTTCTTCCTCTCAGGTAGACAAGATTCCACAAAATTAACACCAAAAAACAAAAAAAAAATTAAAAAGAAGAACTGTAAACCAGTGTAAACTTTTTATTTATTTATTTATTTTGGTCAGCATCAAAATTGTACAACCTGCCACAAGACTATACATGGCCTAGTTCATCTGAGTTAGAGTGTGTCTGCCTTTCTTAAAGGCAGAAAACAGACATGATCTGATATAGTATCTTAAACGATTAAAATTCATGAAAGTCATGTTTTGTCATAGACTACTATAAAGGACATCAAGCACAAAGTGAAGTTACATACCTAAATGTTTTGACAAAATTTTACTGAAAGCTATTATTTATTATTTTATTTACTTATTTCTTTTTTTCTTCTTTTTTTATTTATACAAAAGGAAATAGTGACAAAACCATAGGATAAGAGAGGTACAACTCCACACAATTTCCACCACCAGAACTCCATATCCCATCCCCTTCCTTGATAGCTTTCCTATTTTTTTTTAATTTCTTTATTGGGGAATTTATGCTTTACATTCAACAGTAAATACAATAGTTTGTACATTTATAACATTTTCCAGTTTTCCATATAATAATACAACTCCCACTAGGTCCTCTGTCATCTATTTTGGACTTGTATTCTCCCCCACACCCACCTCATAGTCCCTCACTTTGCTGCAATATGCCAATTTCAGTTCAGGTTCTGCTTGTGTTTTCTTTTCTGATCTTGTTTTTCAACTTCTGCCTGAGAGTGAGATCATCCCATATTCATCCTTCTTTTTCTGACTTATTTCATTTAACATTATTTCTTCAAGCTCCATTGAAGATGGGCTGCAAACAGGGAAGTCTCCATTTTTAATAGCTGAGTATTATTTCATTGTGTACATAGACCACAACTTGCTCAGCAACTCATCTGTTGTTGGACACCTGGGTTGCTTCCAGGTTTTGGCTATTACAAATTGTGCTGCCAAGAACATATGTGTACACAGATATTTTCTGGATGGGTGTGTTTGGTCCCTTAGGATATATCCCCAGGAGAGGAATTGCAGGATCATAGGATTGGTCCATTTCTAGCCTAATGACAGTTCTGCAGACTGTTCTCCACAGAGGTTGGACCAACTGACATTTCCACCAGCAGTGCAGGAGGGTTCCTTTGACCCCACAACCTCTCCAGCATTTGCTGCTGTTACTTTTTCTGATGTATGACATTCTCACAGGAGTGACGTGGTATCTCATTGATGTCTTTATTTGCATCTCTCTGACAATCAAAGATCTGGAGCATTTTTTCATGTCTTTCTCAGTCTTTTGGATCTCTTCTGTGGTAAATATTCTGACCATGTCCTCTCCCCATATTTGGATGGGGTTATTTGTTTTCTTGTTGTTGAGTTTGGCAAGCTCTTTATTTATTCTGGTTATTAGCCTCTTGTCTGATGTATGGCATGTAAAGATCTTCTCCCATTCTGTGATGGGTCTCTTGGTTTGGGTAATAGTTTCTTTAGCTGTGCAGAAGGTTTTTGATTTGATGTAGTCCCATAGGTTTTTGCTTGATTTAGTCGTCTTTGTAATTGGGTTCATTTCATTGAAGATGTCTTTAAAATTTATGTGGAAAAGAGTTCTGCCAATATTTTCCTCTAAGTATCTGATAGTTTGTGGCCTAACATCCAAGTCCTTGATCCACTTGGAATATACTTTTATATTTGGTGAAATCTAGTGGTTCAGTTTCATTCTTCTGCATGTTTCAACCCATTTTTTTCCAACAGCATTTGTTGAAGAGACTCTGCTTTCCCCATTTAATAGTCTGGGCACCTTTGTCAAAGATTAGATGTCCATAGGTGTGGGGGCTTACTTTCAGGCTCTCAGTTTTATTTCACTGGTCAGTGTGTCTATTCATGTTCCAGTACCAAGCAGTTTTGATAACAATGGTTCTATAGTACAATTCTCAAATTGTATCTCATCTGGGAGCATGATGCCTCCAGTTCTGTTCTTTCTTCTCAAGATTGCTTTGCCAGTTTTAGGTCTTTTCTGGTTCCAGATAACCATTTGTAGCATTTGTTCTATTCTCCTAAATATGTGGTTGGGATCTTGATGGAGGTAGCATTAAATTTGTATATGGCTCTGGGTAATATATTCATTTTGATGATGTTAATTCTTACAACCCATGAACATTGATTGAATATCTTTCGACATTGTGTCTTTTTAGCTTTCTTATTCTTTAACCCTCTGGGAGTCTGGACCCAAGGTCATTGTGGGATGCAGGAGGTTGAAGGTCTAACTTCTGTAATTGCTTCCCCATTGAACATGGGCATTGACAGGTAGATCCATACTCCCAGCCTGCCTCTCTCTTTCCCTAGTGGGGTGGGGTTCTGGGGAATCGGAGCTCCAGGACACATTGATGGGGTCGTCTGTCCAGGAAGTCTGGTTGGCATCATGCTAGCATATGGAACCTGGTGGCTGAAAAGAGAGTTAACATACAAAGCCAAACAAATTGCTGAATAATCATGAACCTAAAGGCTGGAGTAACACAGATGAAGAACTGGGGGGGGTGGTCTCCGTTTTGTAGATAGCTAGTAGGCATATATTAGTTGTATTCCAAAGGGCCTGTGCCTATACTAGGTTTTTTTTATTGTTTATTATTTATGCTTAACATTATTTACTAAGATAACATTGGTTTACAATACTGTAAAATTTTAGCATAGTTTCATATATATCATTGCACCACCACCAAAATTTCTGTGCTCTAATATCAGTAGGTTTACATGTAGTTCATTTATTTTTATGCTATCTTTTTCACTAGGAAAACAATACAAATTGATCATAGATCATTTAAAATTAAATAAACATAGGGAAAATATGTTACCTATAGCATAAACCTCTGGGACATTTTCTATTTTAATTTTTGAGTACTTTTTTTTTTAACTTTATATAATTTTCATGATGATGTTTTCTACAACTAATTAAAAGTATCATTGTAGCAAATTTACTTTTCCAAATAGCACCAAAAATCACCTGGACTTATTTTGTTCATTACTTCTATATTAGTTTTCTCCAAATAAAACTTTATTTTATGGAAAGCAAAATTCTTAGACACTCTAGAATCTGACTGGTTTAGGGAATAAATGTTAATGTCCTTGTAAGTATTAACTTACAAACTGTTATTTTTATATCTTTGTATTAGGTTTCCATATTTTGCTTATCTTCAATTCTAACAAATTCTGATAGATTGCTTTCTGAAGAGTCATCATAATACATATTCTCACAAAATGATATGAGAAGATATATTTCTTGATACTTTCACTGAGCTAAGTTTTATTAATCATTTTTAATATTATGAGTAAAAATGCTGACTTCTGACTTGATTTTATTATTTTTACTTCATAGTAATTTCCTATCTTTTCCTATATTCAATTTTTTTTTTTACTTTCTGTAAATTTAGTGTTTGTGTTACCAGCTTTTCTTTTGGGTTTTGTGACTATTGTGACCTGATTTTCTGAATTAGTAATAATCTATCATATGAGCTCTAACATTGTTATTGTTCCTTTATTAATTTTGAATTTCTCAGGGTTTTTCTATCCCTATAAATATAAATCTAGTAATTTTGTGAGTTTATTTTCTAAGAAGGCCTTTCCTAACTAGAAATTGAGAAAAAAAATTTCCCAAATTAACTTCCACTTTCATTACTTAATGTTAAGACTTAGATATTTAATACCTATGCAAGTTTTTTTTTAACAAAGCAAAGTAAGGATTCATTTTTATTTCACTGTAAAAACAGAGTCCACTTAATTAACATTTCTGTGCTTCACTTCCAGCATCAGTTAGATCAATATTCTTCATAAGCTTCCTTAGCATTTTAAAAATAAGAGAAAGTCTAAGTTTAATAATAGATAAAGTGAGGAAATTATATTAATAAGAAAATGCCTGGAGAACAGACATGGATTGAATTTCAGGTTGAGAAGAGATAGAAAAACTAAAAGCCCTAAATTAGACATGAGAACGCAGGAATAGTGCATTAAGTATCAGAAAGGATCAAAACAATAGTGTAGTCTGCCAGTACATAGGGAGTGTATTCACAAAGTATTAAGGGTTTGAAAACCTAAAAATGGCCAGAAGATAGATGTAAGAGATGAAACAAAATGTATGAGAAAAGATATGTCTTATAGCATGACTAGTAATATAAAAGATGTATCATCATTGATATTTTTATTTCAAAAAAGTATTATTTTTTTAACATTTTTAAAGTTTATTTATAAAATGGAAATATTGACAAGACCATAGGATAAAAGGATTACAATTCCACACAGTTCCCACCACCCAAACTCCATATCGCATCCCCTCCTTTGAAAGCTTTCCTAATCTTTATCCCTCTGGGAGTATGGACCCAGTATTATCATGGGGTGTATAAGGTGGAAAGTCTGGCTTCTGTAATTGCTTCGCCACTAAACATGGTCGTTGGTAAATGGCTGCATACTTCCAGCCTGTTTCTTTTCCCTAGTGGGGTGGGGTTCTGGGGAAACAGGGCTCCAGAACACATTGGTGGGGTTATCTGCCTAGGGAAGTCAGGTAGGTTGGCATCATAGTAGCATCTGGAACCTGGTGGCTGAAAAAGAGTTAAGACATAAAGCAGAACAAATTGTTGACTAATCATGACCTACAGGCAAGAATACTGCAGATGAAGATTTGGGGTCTCTGTTTTGGAAAAAGCTAGTAGGTCTATTTTAGGTTTATCCCAAGGGGCCCGTGACCTGTCTAGTTTTTTGCCTGAGTCTGACAGCTAACATGCAGGTGGACCCAAGGCATTGTCTGGGGAGTTGGTGTCATCTTTGGAAAAAGGACTAGAATGCTGGATCAGAGAAGGGAGTAGCTCCCAAATATGGAAAAAGTATATAAATATTGTTAACTGTAAACTCCACTGGTTTGATCTGGGACCCATATTCAGCACTGGAACCTATGTAACCTCTGCATCTCTGTAGGTCTGAGCTCACATTCTGTGGTCACGGCTAGGAATATTCCAGGCTTAGTATTGTTTTCTTAAACACTTTTTTGTCTAAGTCAACACTGATGCAGTATTTTCATGATAGATAAGAATTATAAGACATTCTTACACTTGCTATTCTCTTAATAATTATTTTCTCAATATTGTATTTATTATTCTTTATAAACATACATTTATTTTATTTTTAAACTATATGAGTTTTTAAAATAACTATTTATAGAATTCATAAATATTTAATCATGCAATAATTTCACAATTTATTGTCAAGATAGTATTTAAAATAAATATATCAATACTGCTAAACTAGTTGATATTTCTTTCAATGAACTTGCTACCAAGAATGTAAGCATTCAAATAAAATGGAACGAATTTTCTATAAATACTGAGTTGTTGGGGAGCCTGTTATTTATGAATATATAATCCATTTCTCTCAGTGTTAATAACCTTTTATTAGAACCATTCATGTCAAAAATTCTTAGCTTCCCCTTGCCATTTCATTCTCCAGTCCCCTAGGATGTTTGGCCAATCTGCAGACACAGATAATGGGTCAAAAGGCCCTGCAGGCAAAAAGAAGCCGTATCCGTTACTCTTGAACTATGTCTGCATCCAAGGATAAGATCAGGAGCTGCAGAGTAAACACGGAATTTGATCTAGTCACTAGAACTGGAGATAAGATGTCTAATGTAAAGTAGTTCACATTCTAGGAGAGAGATTATTCAAATATGTACTTCCCTATGATGTTTATATATGCCCTTAAGATGTTTATACTTGATAAAGTTGTATGTACATCTTCTCAAGTTTGTTACCATGGCATTACCAATAGGGCTTCAGAATCTAAACACAAATATCAAGGGGGGTTGTGTGGTGGCACACCTGGTTGAGTGCACATATTACTTTGCATAAGGAACCGGCTTCAAACCTCTGGTCCCCATCTGGAGTGGGGTAAGGTAATTAAGTGGTGAAGCAGTGTTGCAGATATCTCTCTCTCCCTCTCTATCTCCTCTACTCTCAACTTTTATCTCTTCCTACGCAAAATAAATAAAATAAAAATGTGTATTTTTTAAAAAAGTGACATCAAGGGTTGTTTTATATCTTTTAGCTGTATATATTTATATCAAATCTCTGACATAGGGGTCCTTACTATTCCAGGGTGAAAGAGGTTGATGACCATTGGCTTTCACTATAGAAATTGACTGGTAATAAAATTCCTGGCCTGGAATATTACTGTACCATTCTTCAAACTTTAGGCTATTAGAAAGAATAAACTCTCTCCATCTCTCTCCCTGTCTTTATCTCTCTCTCTTTTTCTCCCTCTCTCCTTCTCTCTTCCTCTCTTTTGTGAGAGAAATGATCAGAACAACAGTCTGTCATTTTATGCCTTGCCAGTGATAGAACCTCATGTAGATATGGCATCTGCTATACTGCTGAATAACCGCCACAGCCCCACCAATGCCATTTAAAAGTCTAGATGGTACAGAAGCCAGACCTTCCACCTTCTGCAACCCACAATGACCCTGGGTCCATGCTCCCAGAGGGACAGAGAATGGGAAAGCTATCAGGGGAGGGGATGGGATATGGAGATTGGGTGGTGGGAATTGTGTGAAGTTGTACCCCTCCTACCCTATGGTTTTGTTAGTTTATCCTTTCTTAAATAAAAAATAAATTTAAAAAAAGTCTAGATGGAATGTATATATCAAAGCATATATAATATATATATATATTAAAGTATAAAATATGTTTCTAATGTCATCTTAATACTTATTTATTTAATGTAAATATTATTTTTTAATTTTTTAATATTTATTTATTTTCCCTTTTTGCTGTCCTTGTGGTTATTGATGTCATTGTTGTTGCATAGGACAGAGAGAAATGGAGAGAGGAGGGGAAGACAGAGAAGGGGAGAGAAAGACACCTGCAGACCTGCTTCACTGCCTGTGAAGTGACTCCCCTGCAGGTGGGGAGCCTGGGGCTCCAACAGGGATCCTTATGCAGGTCCTTGTGTTTTGCGCCATGTGCCTTTTTGCACTTAACCTACTGCACCACCGCCTGACTCCCTGTATATATTCTTACAGACCTTGTTTTTATAGCATATTTTTCATTATTCTACCTGAATATGCTATCACTACGAGAAAATTTCTGGAGACCTGTGGGAGGAAAGCCTCACAAAGTATAGATAGAATATATATTAAAACATATATACCATATATACTAAAGCGTAAAATCTTAAAGTGCTGCAGGTGTCTCTCTGTCTTTCACCAGCTTTTCCCATTTTTTATTGGATAAAACTGAAATTGAGGGAGGAGGGGAGAGAAGGACAGACACCTGCAGACCTGCTTCATGGCTTGTGACATGACCCTCCTGCATGTGGGGAGCTGGGGACTTGAACTTGTGCAGGCCCTTGTGCTCCTTATGTGTGCTAAAATGAGTGTACTACCACCTAGCACCCTCTTTCACCCTCTCAACATCCATCTTCCTCTCAATTTCTTGCTGTCCCTACCCAATAAATAAAGATAATAAAATATTTTTTAAAAAGAAAAATTCCCCAAATGTGAAGATTTTACTAGAATTAAACTTGATCATCAATGAAATTATCCAGTGGAGTATTTTATTTTAAAATGACTTACCTTATTCATCAAATAGGTGTACATCCTCATGCATTCATACATACTTTTTAGAAGTAATTGGACTGGGGCTGATGAGAACATATGTGACAGTGCAGAAGGACCCAGGTCCATGACCCTGTTCCCTACCCACAGGGGGGAAACTTCGTGAGTGGAAAAGCAGTGTTACATGTATTTCTCTTTCTGTTTTCCCCTTCCCTCTTGATTTCTGTCTCTACCAATAAGTAAATACACACGTAAAAGGTTAAAAGAAAAAATAAATACTTGAACAAGGGTTGGGGAGATAGTTCACTTGAATAGTGTGCTGCTTTTTGTATGCACAACCCGGGTTCAAGGCCAGCTCTCACATTAAAGGAAGTTTCAGGGCTATGATCTCTTTCACTCTCTCCTCTACCTCTCTTCATATATCTAAAATTAAAAAAAAAAAGTACTTGAACTAATTTCAGAAAACAGTTCTCTTTGTCTACCCTTTTCTTTCCCCCTTCCTCCCTCCTTCCCTTTCTTTCTCTCTCTCTTTTTTTCTTTCTTTCTTTCTCACTCTGTCTTTCATTTTTTTTCCCTCCAGGGTTATCACCAGGGCTTATTGCCAGCACTATGAATCCACTGCAACTGGAAGCCATCTTTTCTTTTCTTTTTCTTTTCCTTCATTTTATTCGATAGGACAGAGAAAAACTGAGAGAATAGTGAAAGATAGAGAGAAAGAGAGAAAGACAAGCACCTGTAGACCTGTTTTACCACTTGTGAAGCATCCCTGCTGTAGGTCCTTGAGCATAGTATTATGTGCACTTAACTGGATGTGCTACGTTGCCCCTGGCATAGAGCATTTGATTTTTAAAAATTCCACAACACTATAACACTTCTACTTTTGTTCTGAAGAAAGAAAAGAGGATATGTTCTTTTTTAAATTTATATTTATTTCTTTTTGTTGCTCTTTTTATTGTTATTGTAGTTATTGATGTTGTCATTGTTGGATAGGATAGAGAGAAGTGGAGAGAGGAGGGGAAGACAGAGATGGGGAAAGAAAGAAACCTGCAGACCTGCTTCACCACCTGTGAAGCAACTCCCGGGCAGGTGGGGATCCAGGGGCTAGAACCAGGATCCTCATGCCGGTCCTTGCGCTTTTCACCACCTGCGCTTAACATGCTGCGCTACCGCCTGACTCCCAAGGGTATGTTCTATGTTCCAGGAAGAATCCCTAGCTTAAAGGATATTACAAAAGGCCTTCGATGAACTTGGTATCCATATGCCAGAAAAGTCTATTAGTGAAAGGAATTCAGAATACTGCATACCAAACAGAAGATGGTATATATTTAATTAAACAATAACTTTGAGACTAAATTTTATCTGGAAAAATATATCTATTTATAAAATAAAATAGAACACGTTATTTTCCTCAAAGAGAAAAAAAAAACTTAACCAATTTAAAGCAAGTTATACTGAGAATAAATTCATCCCAAACTGCAATGCGTATACCAGGTTCTGCTATAATGTGTTAAAATTGCTGCAGTATGTTTGTGGCTCATCCATATCCAATCTATACTTATGAAATGTGACATTATGATAAAGTGTAATTATTTCCAGGAAGTTTAAAATAAAAAATGTTTTTTAATTAAACATTCATCTCACAATTTATTAACTATAAGTCACTTTATCTCAGCAAAGGCAATATTTTACCTAAATCATGACAAAATGTATGAAATCTATTTTTTAAAAGTTTTATTACCTGCAAGTTTCAGCCTGATGTGATTTTAAAATAGCCAAGCTATAAACCCCTGAAAATTGGAGTTTATAATGGAAATACTGACAGACCCTTAACTTTTAGAAGGACGCATGTGCTGCTGTAATAACATTTGCTGATGCTTCCTCAGCCAGTGTAGCAACAGGACTGGGGTGCAGGATGCTGAATTTCAAATATAAAACTGGTTGAATACTTGCTGAATTTTTTTTAATTCCAAAATTTTAGAAAACTCATTCATTATTTTAGCAACAGTTTTTCTCTCAAACATGATTATAACAAACAAACACAAAGACCCTCTTTTTCTCCTTCCTACCATATATCCATAGCCATTTCATCCTTCTTCCCATGATGGGATAACACAACAGTAAAATACAAAATAAAACACAAATTATCAGTTTCGGGTTTTTGTTTTTGTTTTCCTCTAAGGTTGTCGCTGGGCCTTGGTGTCTGCAGTACAAATACACTACTCCTGACAGCATCTTCCCCCACCACCACCATTGTTGTAGTTGTTGCTGTATTATTGTTGGATAGGAATAAGAGATGAGGGGAATACAGAAGGAGAAGAAGACACTTGCAGAACTGCTTCAACATTTGCAAAGTGACCCCCCCCTGCAGGTGGAAAGCTGGGGAGTGGAACTGGAATCCTTGCACCAGGCTTTACGTTTCACACTCTGTGCCCTTAACCTGGTGCACCACTACTCTGCCTTTATCAGTATTATGTGACTTTTATCTTTTTAATTTCTTTGTTGGGGAATTTATGTTTTACATTCTACAGTAAATACAATAGTTTGTACATGCATAACATTTGTCAGTTTTACATATAACAATACACCCCCACTAGGTCTTCTATCATCCTTTTTGTACCTGTATTCTAACACACACACACACACACACACACACACACACACACACCCCAGAGTCTTTTATTTTGGTACAATACGTCAATTCCAGTTCAGGTTCTACTTGTGTATTCTCTTCTGATCTTGTTTTTCAACTTCTGCCTGAGAGTGAGATCATTCGATATTCATCCTTCTCTTTCTGACTTATTTCACTTAACATGATTTCTTCAAGGTCCATCCAAGATCAGCTGAAAATGGTGAAGTCACCATTTTTTATAGCTGAGTAGTATTGCATTGTGTATATATACCACAACTTGCTCAGCCACTCACCTATTGTTTGACACCTGGGTTGCTTACAGGTTTTAGCTATTACAAATTGTGCTGCTAAGAACGTATATGTACACAGATCTTTTTGGATGGGTCTGTTGGGTCCCTTAGGATATATCCCCAGGAGAGGAATTGCAGGATCATAGGGTAGGTCCATTTCTAGTCTTCTGAGAGTTCTCCAAACTGTTCTCCACAGAGGTTGGACCAACTGACATTCCCACCAGCAGTACAGGAGGGAGGGTTCCTTTGACCCCACAACCTCTCCAGCATTTGCTGCTGTTACCTTTTCTGATGTATGACATTCTCACAGGAGAGAAGTGGTATCTCATTGTTGTCTTTATTTGCATTTCTCTGACAATCAGAGACTTGGAGCATTTTTTCATGTCTTTCTCAGCCTTTTAAATCTCTTCTGTGGTGAATAATCTTTCCATGTCCTCTCCCCATATTTGGATGGGGTTATTTGTTTTTTGTTGTTGAGTTTGGCAAGCTCTTTGTATGTTTTGGTTAAAAAACTCTTGTGTGATGTATGGCATGTAAAGATATTCTCCCATTCTGTGAGGGGTCTCTTGATTTGGGTAGTGGTTTCTTTTGCCTTGCAGAAGCTTTTTAATTTGATGTAGTCCCATAGGTTTATGCTTGACTTAGTCTTCTTTGTAATTGGATTACAAATTGTTTCATTGAAGATGTCTTTAAAATTTATGCAGAAAAGAGTTCTGCCTATATTTTCCTCTAAGTATCTGATAGTGTGTGGTCTAATATCCAAGTCCTTGATCCACTATGAATTTACTTTTGTATTTGGTGAAATCTAGTGGTTCAGTTTCATTCTTCTGCATATTTCAACCCATTTTTTCCAATAGCATTTGTTGAAGAGACTCTGCTCTCCCCCATTTAATAGTCTGGGCACCTTTGACAAAGATTAGATGTACATAGGTGTGGGGGCTTACTTTCAGGCTCTCAATTCTATTCCACTGGTCAGTATCTCTATTCATGTACAGTACCTAGCAGTTTTGAAGAAAATGGCCCTATAATACAGTTTGAGATCTGGGAGTGTGATGCCTTCAGTTCTGTTCTTTCTTCTCAAGATTGTTTTTGGCAATTTTAGGTCTTTTCTGGTTCCAGATAACCATTTGTAGCATTTGTTCTATTCTCCTAAAAATGTGGTAGGAATTCTGATGGGGATAGCATTAAATTTGTATACAGCTCTGGGGAGAACATTCATTTTGATAATGTTAATTTTTCAAACCCATGAACATGGAATATCTTTCCACTTCTTTGTGTCTTTTTCAATTTCCTTGAGTAGTGACATAATTTTCAGTATACAAGTCTTTCACTTCTTTGGTCAGGTTTACTCCTAGATATTTTATTGTTTTTGTTGCTGGATTTCAACTTCTAACTTATAGTTTGCATAGAGGAGTCCCACTGACTTTTGAATGTTAATTTTGTAGCCTGACACCTTACTGTATTGCCTGATGATTTCCAAAAGCTTCTTGCTGGATTCCTTAGGTTTTTCTATGTGTACTCTCATGTCATCTGCAAATAGGGAGAGTTTGACTTCTTGTCTACCAATCTGTATGCCTTTTATTCCTTTCTGCTGCCTGAATGCTATGGAAAGAACTTCCAACACTATGTTGAATAGTAATGGTGATAGTGGGCAGCCCTGTCTAGTACCTGATCTGATGGGAAATGCTTCCAGTTTTTCACCATTGAGTATGATATTGGCTGTAGGTTTGCTATATATAGACTCCACTATCTTCAGGAATTTTCCACCTATTCCCATATTTTGTAGTGTTTTGATCATAAAGGGATGTTGTATTTTGTCAAAGGCTTTCTCTGCATCTATTGATATGACCATGTGGTTTTTGGTCTTGCTTTTATTGATGTGATGGATCACGCTGATTTACATATGTTGGTCATCATTTCTCCTTTGGCTAATTCTGCTTCTAAAGACCCCTTTTGTTTCTATCTGTGTTGGTCATCAAGCCAGGTTCCCTTGCATTGCTTGATGCCGTGGTCTATTTACATAATCACTGTTTTGCCTGAGACCTGCCCTGCCTACAGGGCATGGGTTTAATCCCCACTGTTTATATGGAACTTGCTATCTTTGTGCTTTTTTTCTTCTCTCCACCCACTCTCCTACTCATTTCCTCTTCTGACCTGTCACTTCCACTTCAGAAGGTATAAAGGCATTTTTCTCTGATCAATAAAAAATTGCGTTCCTGCTCAGCCACATGTTCCAGAGTCTTTCTCTCCAGTGGCACTAGCCCAGCATATGTATATTAAACCAAACTTGCAAGCCCAGGATAAGCCCCACTTGGTCATGATGAGCAATCTTCTTAATATACTGCTATATCCGGTTGGCTAGAATTTTGTTCAATATTTTCACATCTATGTTCATTAGAGACATTGGTCTGTAGTTTTCTTTTTTGGTTGTGTCCCTGTCTGCTTTTGCTATCAAAGTGATGTTGGATTCATAGAAGCTGGAAGGGAGTATTTCAGTGTCTCCAGTTTTCTGGAACACTTTTAAAAGTAGAGGTATTAGTTGTACTTAGAAGGTTTTTTAGAATTCATTTGTAAAACCATCTGGTCCAGGACTTTTATTTTTGGGAAAATTTCTGATAACTGTTTCAATTTCATTATCTGTGATGGGCCTGTTCATGTTATCTACTTCCTCTTTACTTAGTTTTGGAAGTTGGTAGGTATCCTATATTGTAGGAAAACCCATAAGATTAGCAGCATATTTCTCCACACAAACACTACAGGCCAGAAGAGAATGGCAAGGTATCTATTAAGTTCTCAATGAGAAAGGCTTTCAACGAAGACTATTGTATCCTGCTAGGCTGTCATTCAGACTAGATGAAGGCATAAAAAGCTTCTCAGACAAGCAACAGTTGAAAGAATCAAGTGTGGAAAAGTATGCTGCTAATCTTATGGGTTTTCCTCTGTAGGTGACTCTGTTTTTCTCTTGCAGCCTTCAGGATCCTTTCTTTATCCTTATTCCTTTCCATTCTAAATATGATGTGTCTTTAAGTCTGGGTTTATTCTGTTTGGGACCCTCTGATCTTCTTGAACCTTTATGCCTTTTATTTTGTCTAGTCTAGAGAAGATTTCAGCTATTATGGCCTGAAGAATGCTTTCTTCTTCTCCCACTCTTTCTTCCTCTGGAAAGCCAATAATATGTATATTTTTCTTTTGAAGTCATCCCATAGGTCTCTATTGTTGTTTTCAGTATCTCTTAACCTCTTTTTGAGATCTCTTGCTTCTTTTTTAGTTGTCTCTAATTCACCCTCAATCTTGCTTATTTGTCATCAGCCTCATTTATTCTAGTCTCTCTGCCCTCTACTGTCTTCTGGAGTTTATCTATTTTGTTATCCTGTTCTGATACTGTTTTAGCTTGTTCAGCTAGTTGTATTCTTAGCTCAGCTATTTCAGCTTTCAGCTCTCTAATAACCTTGAGATAATTAGTGTTTTCTTCTAGGGTCTCATTTGTTGTTTCTGTATTTCTGATGATAATTCTTTCAAACTCTTTACTCACTCCTGTGATTATTTCCCTAACTAGTGTTTGGATGTTGACCTCATTATTTTGTGCTTCACCTTTTGGGGGGCTTTTAGCTGGACTCTTGTCCTGGTTAATTTCTCTAATATTTCTTCTTGTTGGTTTAACCATTTTATATATTATTTTATAAGGTCCCTCTCTCAGTCTTTTTTAAATTACTAATCACTCTTGCTTGGATTGACTTGTGTCTAAGTAAGGTAATTTGAGAGTTCACAGTTGTGGATATTGACAGTTGTTTCAATAGTATTTTAATCCCTGAGTTGGAGCTCAGGGCCTTAAAAGCCTCTTTTGTGCTTTTTCTTCCCTGTAGGCTATGGGAGCCTGAGGGCTTCTAACTATCAGTAGGCTTCTTAGCTTAATCACTGACTCCTGACCAAATGATAAATCAGGGTGTGGCAGAGATAATCCAGTGGTTATGCAAAGAGACTCTCACAGCCCCACCACTAGGCCACTTAGGTAGAGATCTTCTCCTGAGTTTCCTAGTTAGTTCTCTGTCCCTTGATGTCAGCACAGGGCCTCCCTGCCATTGCTCAAGCTTCTGAAGGTAGTAGCAATGGAGACTCACAGTTGTACTTGTTGAGGCTCAGGGGAGTCCTCTCCTACCTTCAGTGGTCTTTTTGTTTGTGAAAGAGACTGTAGATGGTGTCTCAACTGGTAAACTGCTGGGCTGTTAGCAGCCACTTAATCTCTCCCTAGGTTCCTCTCTCTCCATGAGCAACATGTTTTTGCACTCACCTGTGATTTGGTGGGTTCCTGAAGTCATTTTAGTCCCTTCTTGTTGAGATTCCAGGTGGCCTCCTTTGGTAATCCTAGTTGACCTGGGAGAGGAGAGGAGAGAAACACAACTGCTGCTGGCCCAAAGCCCTGCCTCCCAGTATTTTATACATTAACCAACAGACAAGTACATAAAACTAGAAGTCAGACATAAAATCCTCAGATTATATGTTCTGTAACATGTGATGGATTACAAATGCTAAGGGATTTGTTGTAAAATGTATTTTGAAGCTATTTTTAAAGTATGTTAAAAAAAATAAGAATGTAGCAAAAAATATATTAGCTTAAAATATTGAACCTGAATTTAGTCATGCCTTTAGACTTGCAGAATATATTGGAATGAAAAAATAAATTACATAACCATTTCTACATGAAAACAATGACATAATTTCCCTTCACATCAACACAAAATTGAAAAGGTTATGAATAGTAAAAGAAACCACCACCCAAACAAAGAGACTGCCTTACAGAATGGGGGAGTTTTTTATGACATACTTCTGACAAAAGGATAATAACCAAATTATACAAAAAGCTCACCAAATTCAACAACAAAAACAACCCTATCCAAAAATGTGGAGAGAATATGGACAGAATATAAGCCAAAAAGAGAGAGAGAAACAAATCTACACAATCAACATACATATGAAAAGGTGTTCTAAGTCACTGATTGTCAGAGTAGCAAATTAAGATAACAATGAGATACCACTTCACTTCTGTGAGAATGTTATATATCAGAAATAATAGTAACAAAAAATGTTGAAGAGGTTTTGGGGTAAAATAACCCTTCTATATTACTTCTGGAATACTTGGGAATGCCAACTGGTCCAACGCCCAAGAAGAGTTGTCTGGAGAATTCTCGGAATGCTAGAAATGGACCTACCCTATGACCAGACAATTCCTCTCCTAAGGATATATCCTAAAGAATCAAATATACCCATCCGTGTTGGGCAGCCCCCCTGCTGCATTCTCCACTGCTGATACTATGTTCTATTTATATAATCTTTGTTTTGCCTGAAATCCGCCCTGCCTGCAGGGTATTAATTAATCCCACCAGTTAAAACCCTAGCAACTGTTGCTATGGAAGTTTTCTACCTAGCCTGTTCTTTCCTTTTCTCCATCCCCTTTTCTAGCCATTTCCTTTTCAGACTTGCCACTTACGGTTTTTTAAGATATAAAAGCATTGTCTCTGATCAATGAAGATGCAGTGCCTTCATGCTCCACCACAAATTCCTGGTCTCTTTCCCATGTCACTGAGTAAGCAGCAGCCCAGGTTGGCTCCTGTCAAGTTCTCTCCAACCCAGAGAGCATGTGCTTGGGAAGAAACACCCTCAAACTAGCCCGGCAAATCCTAAGAAATATCTATATACATATGTTCATAACAACACAGTTTGTAATATCCCAAACTTGGATACAACTTAGGTGTCTAAAAAAACAGTGGAATACTACTCAGCTATTAAGAATGATGAAGTTCCAACAACAGATGATTGGCTGAGCAAGTTGTGGTATATATACACAATGGAATACTACTCAGCTGTAAAAAATGGTGACTTCACCCTTTTCAGCCGATCTTGGATGGACCTTGAAAGAATCATGTTAAGTGAAATAAGTCAGAAACAGAAGGATGAATATGGTATGATCTCACTCTCACACAGAAGTTGATAAACAAGATCAGAAAAGAAAACACAAGTAGAACCTGAAATGGAATTGGCGTTTTGCACCAAAGTAAAAGACTCTGGGGTGGGTGGGTGGGGAGAATACAGGTCCATGAAGGATGATAAATGACATAGTGGGGGTTGTATTGTTAAATGGGAAACTGGGGAATGTTATCCATGTACAAACTATTGTATTGACTGTTGAATGTAAAACATTAATTCCCCAATAAAGAAATAAATTTAAAAAAAAATAAATAAAAAAAAGAATGATGAAGTCACCCTCTTTACTTCATCTTTGCATGAAGCTTGTAGGATTGATATTAAGTGTGATAAGCTAAAAAGCAAAAGATTAATATGGGATGATCTCACTTATGGACACAACTTAAGAAAGTAAAACAGAGGGGGAAAAGCAAAGTAAAACTTGAACTGGTGTATTGCACCAATGTAAAGGACTCTGGGAAGGGGGAAGTAAGGAGAAGTGTGTGTGTGTGTTTGTGGTGGGGGGGGTGATGTCCCGGTGCATGATGGTGGAATAGGACTTAGGCTGGGGTGACAGTGTTTTACAGATATCTATCATAGTGAGATGAGAAATTTTACCTATGTGTCAACAACTGTACTGTAAATAATTAAACTCCCAATTTTAAAAAAGCATGATGATATGAGACTTTATAAAATTAAAGCTTAAAAGACATGCAGCTGAATGAAATATGAATACATAGTTAGATCACATTCAAATAAATTCCTTTTAAAAACTCATAGTTGAGACAATAAATTCACTCAGATATGGAATGAATCAGATGAAATTTATTTATAGTTATATAAAGATGACAATGAATGTGTTTTAAAAATATTTTTATCAGTGATACATAGTGAAATGTTTATGGATGAAATGACATGGCATATTGTGGTAGCTTAAATACTCTGGGGAAATAAAAGGAGTGGTGAAAGAAGAAACAAGATAAGCATACACTACTAACTGTTTTAGTAGAATGATGAGTATTTGACATTCATTATACTATATTCTTTATTTTATGCATAGTTGACATTTCCACTAATTTTGGAGGGTAACATCTAAGTTCTCCAGAAAATAAGTATGCTGACTTGGAGGAGAGAAAGGAAATATAAATATGAGATACAGATGTGTATAAAAACCACATTTTTTTCATGGAGCTAAGGCCCTGTGCATATGTGATTTCATCATTTCGAGGGTGGGGTGGGAGGAAGACTGCCCCTTTAGCAAGATGTATTTAGGTGACCATTGTCATGTCTGATATGTGCGAGTACATTACTTTGGAGTCAGATATAATGACCACATGAGAGACAGAGATATTTCACTGAGTGGGTGCACACCTTTCATACCTTTCCATGTTTAAGTCCCAGTACCACAGGGGAATGTCAATGGCAACAGGACAAGCTCAGGTCCTGGGAACTACTAGGGTGTCTCTCTCTGTCATTGTCTCTTTCACTCTTGTTATCAAAACTGGAGAAAAAAAAGAATATGTTTGCCTAGGACCAATGAAATTAGGCATACTCAATGCTCTGCAATCACAAATTCAATCAGAAAACAAATTGTTAGAAGAGAATGTATCTTTTGGGGTTATGCAACAAGAATTAAAACTGTGCTTAAAATACAAGTGTAGGAAGGATTTAAAAGTTCTGTATCTTTTAATGAGTTAAGAGGAAGCTTGCTGGTATCACACCAAGGGCTTAAGCACACATAGTAACAAGCACAAGGATTCAGTTTCCAGCCCAAAGGCCCTTACCTGTGGGGGTGGGGGTGGGGCAGCAGGTTTGCTGGTGTCTTTTCTTCCTCTCTTTATCTCCCCATCTCTCTCAATTTCTCTCTGTCCTATCCAATTAAAAAAAAAAAGAGGAAAAAGGAGCAGTGGATTCATAGTGCCAGCACCAAGAGCTAGTAATAATCCTGGAAGCAAAAAAAAAAAAAAAAAAAGTTGCTAAGAAGCAAACTACAGAGGGCCTGGGTAATTGTACAAATGGTAAAGCACATATGTACATATCTTACTATGTGCAAAAAGCAGGGTTCAAGTCTCTAGTTCCCATCTGAGGCAGAGGGAGGCAAAGCTTCAGAAGCATTGAAGCAATGCTACAGTTCTTTCTCTTTCCTTCTCTATCCATTCCCCCGATTGCTCTCTTCCTATCAAAGAAATTTAAAAACTAATTGAACATAGTGTATGTCAAAAATGACAGTCTCTGTAGCCCTAGGTAAGCCTTTGTTTGACATTAGTTAACTCCCCAAAGAAATACAAAGGAACACACCTTTACTTCAATTATATAATAAGACAGTCATTTAAACAATTTTGGTTTCCAATCAGAATGGTACTTTGTCCATCACCTATTAAGACATAAATTGATGGCAGTAACTGAAAACTCGAAACTGTCTAGATTCATGTGATACTCATGCAAACATCTTTCTTTTTTATTTTTTAGAAAAGAGGTATTATTAAATAAGTCAGCATACAATACTTTTTAAAGGCTTATATTGAAAAGGCGACTGCATTACAACCATAAATTACATTTAAATGAACTATCTGAAATATTTTGTGCTATTGCTGTAATCATTTTTGCTTTTTAAGAGTTATTTTTGTTATTAGTGATTTAACGAGTTTACAAAATTATATTTTAAGAGTATAGTTTTATATTCATATAGATGTGTGTAAAACTAACTTCACCCACTCTTCCCTCTGGTAACTGCCATTCTTCTTACTTAAGTCTTACAAGACAGTTTGATTACTTTTTCTTATTTTTCTTTGCAATTTCACTTGCTTTAGCTTTCTATGTTCCACAAATGAACAAAGCCACCTGGTAACTGTCTTTCAACTATTTCCTGATTTCACTTAGCATAGTCACCTCCAGTCCCATCCACTGCGTTTCTTTTATTTACAGTCTAATTCTTATGTCTGAGAAAGTATATATGTAAGCACACAAAAAAGTAAGCTAAGTGGATAATATAGAAAATCATGAAAAGAAGTGCCAAGTTCATCTACTATGTTTTCTGGAATTCAGATGGCAGAGGACCTAGTGGGGGTTGTATTGTTATGTGGAAAACTGGGAAATGGTATGCATGTATAAACAATTGTATTTACTGTTAACTGTAAAACATTAATCCCCCAATTAAAAAATATAAAAGACACCTAGAATTTTGTTTTTTTCTTTTTTTTAATATTTATTTATTATTTATTTTCCCTTTTGTTGCCCTTGTTGTTTTTTATTGTTGTAGTTATTATTGTTGTTGTCATCGTTTTTAGATAGGACAGACAGAAATGGAGAGAGGAGGGGAAGACAGAGAGGAGGAGAGAAAGATAGACACCTACAGACCTGCTTCACCGCTTGTGAAGCAACTCCCCTGTAGGTGGGGGAGCTGGGGACAAGAACCAGGATACTTACGCCGGTCCTTGCACTCTGCGCCATGTGCGCTTAACCCACTATTCTATGGCCCAACTCCCTTTTTCTTCTTTTTAAAAATATTTATTCATTTATTTCCTTTTTTGTTGCCCTTTTGTTGTTGTAGTAGTTATTATTATTGTTGTTATTGATGTTGTTGTTGGATAGGACAGAGAGAAATGGAGAGAGGAGTGGAAGACAGAGAGGGGGAGAGAAAGACACCTGCAGACCAGTTTCACCGCCTGTGAAGCTGGGGGCTTGAACCAGGATCCTCATGCAGGTCCTTGTGCTTTGCGCCACATGGGCTTAACCCGCTGCGCTACTGCCTGACTCGGAATTTTGTAAGAAGAAAAAAAAAATCAGTTAATCATCACATCAAACAAGAGACCAGGGTCTAAAATTAGGGTTGTTACCTAAGTTGATATTGTTAGACTTAACAATCTAACATCTGTTGCTATCAAGCTGGTAGTAACGCTTTTTCAAACACACTGATTTTTACTGCAATAACCAGAATTGTTAAAAATGCATGGCCCACTCAAGAAAATAAAAACATTTAACTACACATTTCATATTTGACTCTAAATTCATAATTCAGCATTTAATACTTACCAGGGAGGACCTCTCTATTATACTACTTCATATAGCTAACTCTGTATGGCTGTGTTAACTACTTAGTAGCTGAATGAGAACTGATGCTTATTCTATTGCTATTTGGTATGTTCCTGATTATTTATTACAGTTTCTTAGATGAAGTAGGTACTCAATAAATGTTGATTAATTTTAAATGATTAAATTCAAACATTTCTGACATGTAGGAATAATATATAGGAAGTGGGAGGTTCCTGCTGTCTTAGGGTTTAAGAAGGCAATAGATAGTTATTGCTGTAATCAAATTATTTGGCAACTGGGTTAACTTTGAAAAATCCCTTTGTTAGGATTTGCTGTATCATACACATCATCACCATAATTTGTGCCCTTTGACATTATTTGTATGTAGCTGTGTCTTATAGAGTAATGCCACCACTTGCTTCTGTTCTTCCTGGTCTAAGCTTTTAAAAGAATCAACATTTCAAAGATTCAGCCTATGGTCTGTGCATTAAAAAGTCTGAGACATTCAATCAATTTTCCCCTCTCATATTAATTAAATAGTGATTTATATGACTACAAGTTAATAGGAGTGTACACAAACATCATTCCCACCACCAAAAGACTATGTCCAATCCCACCCTCCTCCTCCTAGTGAAGCTGAACATCCAACTTCACCTCAGTCCAGAGATTTTGGTTCCCTACTCCCACTCAGTCAAATCCTGCTTTGAGTTTCCCTTTCTGTTCTTCTTTCTCAACTTCTGTTTATGAGTGGGATCATCCCATACTACTAGTCTTTGTCTTTCTGATTTATCTCACTTAACATAATTCCTTCTAGCTCATCCAAGATGGGTCAGAGAAAGTTGGTTCATTGTTCTTCATAGCTGCGTAATATTCCATGGCTTATATATACCACAACTTTCTCAGTCATTTATCTGTTGTTTGGCACCTAGGTTGCTTCCAGGCTTTAGCTATTATGAATTGTGTTGCTACGAACATAGGTGTACACATACTTTTGGTGGGGTGTTATGGAGTTTTTGGGGTATATCCCTAGGACAGGAATTACTGGGTTATACGGAAGATCCATGTCTAGTCTTGTGAGGGTTCTCCAGACTGCTTTCCACAGAGGTTGGACTAATTTACATCCCCACCAACAGTGTAGAAGTGTTCCTTTGTTCCCACAATCTCTCCAGCATTTCTTTCTGTTATCCTTTTTGATGTATGCCATCCTCACAGGGGTGAAGTGGTATCTCAATGTTGTCTTTGACTGCAGTGAGTCAATATATGCAGCAAGCAAGTAGAAAGACCTAAAAAGAGACCATAAAGTTCATAATGAAATAGTGTCTACTAAGACTTAGATAGGACCCTCCTCACCTACTTCCTACTATACTTCCCTTACTTACTCCAAAACTAACCTTATCAAAGGAAGGACTGTAAAAGCTAAATAAGGTCAAGAGACTGGGACACTTTAATGATGACTCTTTAGTTACTGTCAGGCCACCCTGTCATGTGGGGCCGTATCTGGGGAGTTCTGAGATTCCCAAATAAACATGACATGCCTAGACCTTGAATAGATCACTTACTGTTTCTGGTCATCTCTATAAGGAACAACACAATAGATTCCTTTGAGGGCCCCATAGGACTTTGCCCCCAACATGGATCATCAGCAGTAGAGAATGTTCCATCCTCTGAAGGGAGCTGGACAACATGCTCTATCTTCCACTTGAGGAATATGGGTCCCGAAACTGGGGTAGCTTGGAACATTCCTACTCATGACTATAGAATGTGAGCTCAGATCTACAGGGATGCAGAGGTCACATAGGTTCGTAAGCTGAATATGGGCCCCAGCTCAGATCAAATCAGTGAGGTTTACAGTCAACAATATTTATACACCTTTCCTGTATTTGGGAGCTACTCTCTTCCCTGATCCAGCTTTCTGGTCCTTTTTCCAGCCATGAAATCATCTCCATCTCCCCAGACAATAACTTGCTTCCATCTGCATATCATATGTCAGGCTTAGGAAAAAAGAAAAGAAAAAAAAACTAGTATAGACATGAGCTCTTCAGAATATAACTAAAATAGGACTACTAACTATCTACAAAAGAGACCCCCCAACTCTTCATCTAAACTATTCCAGCCTTTAGATTCATGATTAGTCAATTTGTTTGGCTTTATATGTTACTTCTTCTTTCAGCCACCAGGTTCTGGATGCTACCATAATGGCAACTGGACTTCCCTGGGCAGACGATCCCACCAATGTGTCCTGAAGCCCTGCTTCCCCAGAATCCCACCCCACTAGGGAAAGAGAGAGACAGGCTGGATCAACCTGCCAATGCCTATATTTAGTGGGGAAGCAATTACAGAAAACTGGGAAATGTTATGCATGTACAAAGTATTGTATTTACTGTTGACTATAAAACATTAACCCGCCAATAAAAAAAAATTAAGTCATTTAAAGACCCAAAGCAAATGGGGAGTAAACACAGCATTTGAAATGAAAAGAAGGAAGGGAGGGAGGGAGGAAGGTAGTTAGGAAGAAAGGAAGGCAGGCAAGAATGAATTAATGAAGGAATTAAGGAAGGAAGGAAGGAAGGAAGGAAGGGAGAGAAAGAAAGAAAGAAAAGAATAAAGTAAGAAGCTTGTCGTTGTAAGAAAATAATTGAAATTACAAGTCCTCTTGCAATATCTGAGAGAGCAGAGCCTTTGGTGGAAAATAAATCTACAAGATAGCTTTTTCACTGCATATTAATGCTTCCCAGAAGTCCAAAATATCTAGGTCATTGGCTGAGTAACCTGGAATGTGAAGCAAGAGGCACTGCCGAAAAAAGATGACAATACATGCGTGGGAGATAGGCAAGAGGTGTTCTCTTAAACACTGGTGATTGAGGGCATTCAGTGGACTACTGGGAAAGGTCTAAGACTGAGCCCAGAAGCAAATACAGCCCAAGGCGGGTGGGACAGAGATGCCCAAGGAAGACAAGTTGCTATAATTTGATTCATTTCTACTTTGTACTAGGTGTAGAGATACATGCTGAGAAAGTAGCTATTGTTGAGGATGGGATGGGGGACAGCAGGGGAAGACACACAGAACTGTAGTGGTGGATCTGGTGTGGAACTATATCTCTTCAATCTTATGATCTTGTAAAAACACTATTAAATCACTAAAAATAAACTTTAAAAAAACAAACAAACAATAATGTGAACAAGAAAGAGAAAGCCTCTGCTTTACTGGGCAGCCAGTCCTTCAGAAGAGGATCTTAGGCTCACATTTTTTAGTCTACTGTGAGTGTTTAAGTGCTAGTTTATTATTGAGATCTGCCCAGGCCACCACTCTAAGAAAATAGCGGCTCACCCTTTTGTTGACAGTTTTTTATGTAGAGCAGCTATTTTATTATTTACTTCTCCCACTAACAGGGATGCTGTCTGGCTTATTACTCTGTTTTTAGACCTTTAACAATAGCTACACAGAGAAAACTCACGATAAATATTTGTTGGGTGGACACATGAATACATACAATTTAGCCTACTTTTATTTTTGGCTATTGTAATTAATTTTGAGAGGAACATTCTTGTAATTTATTTTTATCTACCTGTATAATTTTCTTAAGATAAATTCTTAGTTGCAGAATTGTTGACTGGGCATATTTTAAAGAGCTTTTATAAAATTCCAAATTGTCATTCTAAAGGGTAATTAAAATTTATATGCCTATAATACAGTATAATCCTTTTCGCTATGATACTCCAAAAGAGACATAATCAATTTCATTAACTTGTGTAAATCTTATGAATAAAAAATAGTTGCAATTGTTATTACTATGTGGACTGACTTAAACCATTTTTGTACTATTGCTGATGTTTCTTTTCTCATGACTTGCTCTTGCAGTGGTTTATCTCATTATTCATCAGTTTTTACTTTTTTCATTGATTTGCAAACCCTCTTTATGTATTAGATATTTGTCTTTTGTTACATGTTACAAACATAACATTTTCAACCACTTTGTGATTTTCATTCAATCTTCCATAAGAAAATTTAGCAGTAAAACGTTTCACTTTAACTTTTGTTATTTTTTATTTTATTTTATTTATTTTATTTATTTTTTCCCTTTTGTTGCCCTTGTTGTTTTATTGTTGTAGTTATTATTGTTGTTGTTGTTGTTGGATAGGACAGAGAGAAATGGAGAGAGGGAGGGGAAGACAGAGAGGAGGAGAGAAAGACAGACACCTGCAGACCTGCTTCACCGCCTGTGAAGCGACTCCCCTGCAAGTGGGGAGCCGGGGTTCGAACCGGGATCCTTATGCCGGTCTTTGTGCTTTGCGCCACCTGCGCTTAACCCGCTGCGCTACAGCCCGACTCCCTCACTTTAACTTTTGAATCCTTATTTTAATAGACATAGTAAGAAATAAGGCCAAAGGGGAAGAGAGACATCTGAAGCATTGATAAACTACTTGTCAAATATCCCTCCTGGCAGTGGAGCCTGGGGGCTTGAACTCAGGTTCTTGTGCATAGTAATGTGCAGTCAACGAGGTGCATCATTACCCAGGCCCTAAAATTTTTAATTTTATGTCATACAAAAGCTCAGAATTATTTTTAAGGATTAATGTTTGTGGATGCAAAATTGCCAAAATATTTTCAGCGTCTCTCTCATCAAGGGTAATATTCTTTCCCAACTCTTAAAACTGACCAGTCTTATAAAACTGATATGAATAATAAAATGAGATAGAAATGACTATACAAATTTGTCAGTAATGTCTCAAAGTCTCTGCTTTTGCCTTTTTGCCATCTCAAGGCTACTATATATATTTCAAACCTTATTATTTACTTATTTATAAAATGGAAATATTGACAAGGCCATAGGATAAGAGGGGTACACTGATACTTTTGACTGCTAAAAGAGGTTTTATTATGTTGTCTCAGAGTTTGGAAAAAAAAAAAACAGCTAAGGGCTGGTTTATAGAAACTAGGCAAGAAAATAAGGTAATACTTAACAGGAAAAAAATCACAAAATTGGAACTGGCAAGGTAGCTCACTTGGATAGTTTGCTTTGTCATGGGCATGACTCAAGTGTAAGCCTGGCTTCTAGCACACTGAGGGAAGCTTCAGTTCTGTGGTTATCTTTCTGCCTCTCTATAGCTGTCTCTATCTTTCTTTTTTTCTTTTGTCTCTCTTTTTTAAAATTTTTATTTATAAAAAGGAAACACTGACAAAAACCATAGAATACAAGGGTTACAACTCCACACTTCCCACCACCAGAACTCCATGTCCCATCTTCTCCTCTGATAGCTTTCCTATTCTCTATCCTTCTGGGAGTATGGACCCAGGGTCATTATTACCCAGGGTGTAGAAGGTGGAAGGTCTGCCTTCTGTAACTGCTTCTCCACTGAACATGGGCATTGACAGGTCAATCCATACTCCCAGCCTGTCTTTCTCTTGCCCTAGTGGGGAAGGGCTTTGGGGAAGCGGGGATCCAGGACACATTGGAGGGGTCATCTGTCCAGGGAAGGCCGGTTGGCATCATGGTAGCATCTGGAAACTGGTGGCTGAAAGAAGAAGTAACATATAAAGCCAAACAAATTGACTAATCATGAACGCAAATGCTGAATAGTGCAGATGAAGAATTGGGGGTCTCTCTTTTGTAAATAGTTAAATAGTCCTATTGTAAATAGGTAGTAGTCCTATTTTAGTTATATTCCAAAGGGCCCATAACTATATTAGTGTTTTTTTTTTTTTTTCCTGAGCCTGACATCTGATATGCAGGTGGAAGCAAGTTGTTGTCTGGGGAGATGGAGATGATGTCATGGCTGGAAAAAGGACTAGAAAGCTGGATCAGGGAAGAGAGTAGCTCTAAAATATTGGAAAGGTGTATAAATGTTGTTGACTGTAAACCCCATCGATTTGATGTGATCTGGGGCCCATATTCAGCTTAAGAACCAACGTCACCTCTGCATCCCTGTAGATCTGAGCTCAGATTCTGTGGTGATGAGTAGGAATGTCCCAAGCTTTTTTTCTGACCACAGTAGAATTAAATTAACAATCAGCCACCAAAAGAGAGCCCAAGAAGTCCCCCTGAATATGGATACTATGTTTAATAACTATTGGGTCAAAGAAGAAATTAATTTTTTTTCTGGAAATAATTGAAAATGAAAACACAAGCTATCAAAGTCTTTGGGACACAGATAGAGAAGAACTTAATGGGAAACTGATAGCAATACTGGTACAACAGGAAAGAATAAAATGCCCAAGTTAAACAGCCTGACCACACCTGAAAGATCTAAATAACAAAGAAAAAATGAAGTCCAAAGCAAGCAGATGGGTTGAAATAATGCGTGTTAAAGCTGAAACAAATGCTATTAAAAACAAACAAAATTACATAAGTTTAATGAAACTAAGAGCTGGTTCTTTGAAACGGTACACTAAATTGTCAAATCCCTAGCTAGACTCACAAGAAAAAAATGGGGAGGGGGAAAGGAGAATACTCAAATAAATAAGATTACAAATGAAAGGGGAAAATCACAACAGATACCACAGAAATTAAAAATACTGTATATGCTTTCTTTTTTTTTTTGCAGGTGTATATATTTTTTTAATTTTTATTGGAGAATTAATGTTTTACATTCGACAGTAAATACAATAGTTTGTACATGCATAAAATTTCCTAGTTTTCCATATAACAATACAACCCCCACTAGGTGCTCTGTCATCCTTCTTGGATTTGTATTTTTTGTGTGTGTGTGTGTGAGTTTAGATAGCATAATGGTTTGCAAAGAGACCCTCATGCTTGAGGCTCCAAAGTTGCAGGTTCAATCCTCCACATCCCCACCGTAAACCAAGCTGAGCAATGCTCTGCCCAAAAAAAAAAAGTAATTTCAGATATAAAAAATAATTTAACTTTATTATAAGGATCTGTATTCTCTCCACCCACCCACCCCAGAGTCTTTTACTTTGGTGCGATACACCAATTCCAGTTCAGGTTCTACTTGTGTTTTCTTTTCTGATCTTGTTCAACTTCTACCTGAGAGTGAGATCATTTCATATTCATCCTTCTCTTTATGACTTATTTCATTTAACATGAATTTTTTGAGGTCCATCCAAGATCAGCTGAAAACGGTGAAGTCACCATTTTTTTATAGCTGAGTAGTATTCCATTGTGTATATATACCACAACTTGCTCAGCTACTCATCTGTTGTTGGAAACCTGGGTTGCTTCCAGGTTTTGGCTACTACAAATTGTGCTGACAAGAACATATGTGTACACAGATCTTTTTGGATGGATGTGTTGGGTTCCTTAGGATATATCCCCAGGAGAGGAATTGCAGGATCATAGGGTAGGTCCATTTCTAGCCTTCTGACAGTTCTGCAGACTGTTCTCCACAGAGGTTGGACCAACTGACATTCCCACCAGCAGTGCAGGAGGGTTCCTTTGACCCCACAACCTCTCCAGCATTTGCTGCTGTTACTTTTTCTGATGTATGACATTCTCACAGGAGTGACGTGGTATCTCATTGATGTCTTTATTTGCATCTCTCTGACAATCAAAGATCTGGAACATTTTTTCATGTCTTTCTCAGTCTTTTGGATCTCTTCTGTGGTAAATATTCTGACCATGTCCTCTCCCCATATTTGGATGGGGTTATTTGTTTTCTTGTTGTTGAGTTTGGCAAGCTCTTTATTTATTCTGGTTATTAGCCTCTTGTCTGATGTATGGCATGTAAAGATCTTCTCCCATTCTGTGATGGGTCTCTTGGTTTGGGTAATAGTTTCTTTAGCTGTGCAGAAGGTTTTTGATTTGATGTAGTCCCACAGGTTTTTGTTTGCCTTAGTCTTCTTTGTAAATGGATTCGTTTCCTTGAAGGTGTCTTTAAAATTTATGTGGAAAACAGTTCTGCCAATATTTTCCTCTAAGTATCTGATAGTTTGTGGCCTAACATTCAAGTCCTTGATTCACTTGGAATATACTTTTATATTTGGTGAATTCTAGTGGTTCAGTTTCATTCTTCTGCATGTTTCAACCCATTTTTTCCAATAGCATTTGTTGAAGAGACTCTGCTTTCCCCGTTTAATAGTCTGGGCACGTTTGTCAAAGATTAGATGTACATAGGTGTGGGGGCACTGTATGTAGCTTCTATTAAGAATTATATACCACTGATAAGCTACAAGAGAAGAATAAGATCTTAGAAGCATGCAACCTCCCAAGACAGAACCAGAAGGAATTAGGAAACATGGAAGAATGAGAGACTGTATCCATGTGACAACTGATGTAGAAATCATTATTTCCCTAGTAAGATAATACTTTTTAATAAAAAGATATTCTTGACAGCAATCAAGTGAAGTCCAGGAGCAGGTACTTCTGTCTCTAGGCAAGACCTATTTTTTTTTTTATTTATGGAGCACATAGTCAACTATTTACTGCCATTTCTGCACCATAAAAACTGTTTTTTCTCATACCCATCATTGCTAAGAAAAAAGGGTCTATTTCTTTCACTCATTAACAAGAAGACTGCCTGTTTTTCCTAAATACTTGGAGAAAATATTCTTTAAGAAGCATTCGTTCTGAGCACTAAATCCCATGACACTAAAGTCATAATGAAAAGATTTCTTAATCATTCTCAAATCTAATCTCTACCTTCAGACCTTTTTCCAAAATGGGAACTGTTACTGAGAATTTTCCACATTTATTTCACTTACATTCTAAAACTCTAGATCACTCACTTAACAAAGATTATTTGATATCAATTTATAGTGTCTACTTACAGCTTAACTTGCTCCTTGGAGTCTTGGTTATACATTTGAAACAAATCCCTAGTTTCAAGTTTATTTAGTTTATTTTTGTAAATTTCAGCATCAACTGGAGTTATGTATATCAGCTTCTTACTATTCTTAAAATCTTTCTCAGAAATGTATCCAATGTGCTTGTTACATAGAGTGTGATTCATGATAATCGTTTCCCCTTTATTTTTATTTCAGGTAGATAGATGACAGATAGATCTATAGATAGAAAAAGAGAGTAAGCATGAAGAGCATTGATCCAGCTTTGCAGAGCTACTTTTGGTGTCATGGTGCTTCCATTCAGTCCTGCATCTTAAACCTCAGGTTGCCCACACAACTAGGTGGTTCTACTGGGTGAGTAAACTCCCAGGCACTCATTAACCATTTTACGCAAACTTTTCATAAGAGAACTTACTTTATTTCCCTCTCCAAACAAAAGATGTACACCACAAGTAAAATTCAATAAAACAAATTACATAGAATTTATAAACCATTTTTATTGGGACATTAATGATTTCCAATATGCTTGTTAGCATATGGGTACAGTTTCTCATATTTCCATGATAGGTGTCTGCAAAACTGTCTCACACCCAACCTAGGTCCCTTTCTTTCCATGCTCATGCACCAGGACCCCAAAGCCTAGCCCCCACCCCCCACTCCTTGCCCCCCACCACACCCTCCTTCCCCTCCATTTTCAGTGTCCTTTGCTTTGGTGAAACACACCAAACCTAGTACAAGTTTTACTTTGTTTTCTCTTTTCTAATCTTGTTTCTTAAGTTTTGTCCATGAGTGAGATTATCTCATATTTATCCTTCTCTTCCTTTCAAGCTCCATGCAAGGTGAGGTGAAAAGGATCACTTCATCATTCTTCAGTAGCTAAGTAGCATTCCAGACTGCTCTCCACAGAGGAGAGACAAATTTATATTCCCACTAGCAGTGTGGCAATGTCCTTTTAACACATCAACTTCTCCAACATTTGTTGATACTCTATTTTCTGGTGTATACACTATTTACTGATGGAATTGCTGTTTAATAAATAGCTGCCTGGAGTTTATAGTTTTTCAACTTAACCTTGTTATATTTTTCTTCTTTCTCCAAAAAGAAACAAACAAGATCTTTGTGATCTTGCATCTACTCTGAACATTCTAAAAAAGACTTCTTTAATAATATTGTAATAGCTGATTTCCAGAAACAAGGTTATAGAGTAGAACCATTGTAATAGGTATAGTGGATTTTCTAAGATAATTTCAAAGTATATATTCATCACAGGTACATAGAAGAATGAACCCTATAGGATACATAACTATCTTTATATCTGTCTCTACCTACATATCTACTGAAAAAGAAAACTTTATTTTAAGGAATTGGCTTACCTGGTTTTACAGGTTTAGGGAATCCAAAATATGATGCAGTATTCCAAGTTGAATAGGAGTTGTAGTTCACATCCAAAGTCAGTCTGCTAGCAGATTTCCTTCTTGCTGGAGGTCAGTCTTCGGTCCATTAAAGAAGTGATTGGATGAAGCCCAGTCCCATTACGGAAGTTAGTTTATTTAAATTCTGCCAATATAAATGATAATCTCCTAAAGAGTTCCATAATACTATTTACCCATCATGTGGCCATAGCAATCTAGTTGAGTTGATAAATAAAATTAATCATCATAGAAGATCATTTTTATAGGTGTTGATATTTTAAGTAGGTCAAGTAGCATATGTGAGTTACTCAAAAGAAGACCAATCTTTGGTGAGCCATTTTCTTGTTTACTATTAATGTGGACTGACTGGAACCATAGCTATTTTAAACCAGCATCATCACAACACATTACAGGAACTGCATATGCTAGGAAAATAAAAACCTGAGCAGTGAAAAATAATAATGACTAGTTATTGACATCTTTCACCCAGCAGACATTTTTAGGAATAATTACTCCATATCTTCGCAACAACTGTTTTTATTACGATCTTGAATATATCATAACATGTATATAGTCTAAGCTCAGAAAAATTTGAACTCATTTATAGAAGTTTCTCCAGTGTTTAAAGATAAAATCTAGAAAATAGATACATATTTTGTTGTAAAGAGATCCATATCTTTGTGCAAACATTTGTTTGGGAGGTTATCTGTTATAAGGCTATGAGGTTAGAAGGTTATCTGTTCATAAACTTCCATTTTTTTAACTTTTTTTTTTCTTTCATTCTTTATTACTAGAGCACTGTTCAGCTCTGGCTTATGGTGGTGTGGGGGATTGAACCTGGGACTTTGGAGCCTCAGGCATGAAAGGCCATTTCCATAACCATTATGCTATCTACCCTCCTCGTTAACTTTTTTTTTTCACTGTCTGGGTTTCACTGCTCCTAGCTGGCAGTTATTATTATTATTTTCTTTTTAATATAAAAAAAGAGATGGAAAGAAGAGGAAGAAGAGACAGCATGACACCAAAGTTTCCCCCAGTGCCACAGAACTTTCATGTGGTGTGTTCTTAAAGAGACCTTACAATATCTTTTCCAGTGGAACTAAATTGTGTTCACCTAGCAAGATACTCCTTTTTCTCACTAATGCTTAATAGTTTTGTGGTGGTTAATTCCTAAAATTATATATATAATTGTCCATAGGTTAACTACCTCATCTCCAGCAACACAAAATTGTTTCTTATATCCGAAGTTCTTCCTATAAACAGACACTCTCCATTTATTCTAAATGTACCACATAAATAGCTATTCAAATTAGTTAGTTTATTTTACTAGTCAAATATTTTGGCAGAACATTAAAACAAAACCTTAAACTATTAAAAATAGAAATATCAAATTATCTAAAACATTTTTAGGATAACAAAAAAGGAAGAAAAGTAAAACTGTTACCTTCTCATGTTGAAAAGACTGAATATTATTCTTCTGCTAGTGTTTCTTCAGAGAAATCAAGAAATTTAATAAAATACATTTTCTCTAGAACCCTCCTAAACAGATATTTCTTCTCAGATGGCTTCTCAAAATATTCTCTCAGGTATTTCGGTGTAGTCATCTTTTTTGTATGTCTTTTATAGCAGAGTAAATTGGTTTTCCCATTTCCATCAATTATATAGTCAGGCTATGAGATTCTGGTTAGAATTGTCTGTTTGGCAGACATGATGGGCCTAGACCTAGAATAAATCCCTCTCTCCATTGTTACCAGTCATCTCTATCAGGAACAATGCAATAGACCCTTTTGTGGGCCCCCATTACCCTCAACTTGGATCAACAAGTATAGAAAATGTCCCATCCTCCAAAGGGAGGATGCACATCATACTCTATGCTACACCTGAGGAAGATGGGTCCTGATATTGAGGCAGCTTAGAATGTTCCTACCCCTGATCACAGAATGTGAACTCAGATCTATAGGGATGCAGAGGTCACATAGGCTCCTAAGCTGAATGTGGGCCCCAGATCAGATCAAATTGATGGGGTTTACAATCAATAATATTTATACACTTTTCCCATATTTGGGAGCTACTCTCTGATCCAGCTTTCTGGTCCTTTTTCCAGCCATGACACCATCTCCCCAGACAATAACTTGGATCCACCTGCATATCAGATTTCAGGCTCAGGGGAAAAAAAAAAAAACTAGTATAGCCACAGGTGCTTTGGAATATAACTTCTTTTTCTTCTAGTGTTTGCCCTTCTTCCGTAGCCAGTCAACAGCGTCAGGTTGAGCCTGATGTAAAGTTTCGAGACGTCCTTTGAATCTGGAGAGGTGGCAGTCGTTGACTATGTGGGTCATAGTCTGTCTGTAGCCGCAGGGGCAGTTCGGGTCGTGCCTGGCTCCCCAGCAATGGAACATGGCGGCGCACCAGCCATGGCCTGTTCGATAGCGATTGAGGAGGGCCCTATCATAACATGCTAGGTCAAAGCCGGGTTGACGCTTGCAGGGGTCTATGATGAGGTGTTTGTTCTTTACCTCAGCTGACTGCCAACTCTGTTTCCAAGAGTCTGGAACAGAGAAGTTCAGTGTAGGCGTAGGGGACCAGATTGGGTGATGAGACGTCAAGCGTTGGACAGGGTGGGCGAAGATTTCCGCGTATATTGGCAGGTCCGGTCGAGCGTAGACGTGGGAAATGAACTTAGATGATGCCGCATCCCGACGAATATCTGGCGGGGCAATGTTGCTAAGGACTGGCAGCCATGGAACTGGGGTGGAACGGATGGTTCCAGAAATTATCCTCATGGAGGAATATAATTTGGAATCAACCAAGTGGACATGGGGGCTACGGAACCATACTGGGGCACAGTATTCTGCAGTGGAATAGCATAATGCCAGAGAGGATCGTAGTGTGGAAGCGCTCGTGCCCCATGAGGAGCTGGCCAGTCTTGCAATGATGTTATTCCTCGCGCCCACCTTTGCTGCAGTTTTTATGAGATGTTCGTGAAATGACAGAGTGCGATCGAGAGTAACGCCAAGATAGACTGGCTGGGCTTCGTGCCGGATTCTCGTATCGCCAAGCTGCACATTAGGCTCACGCGAGGCCGAGGCATGGTGTAGATGGAAAACAGATGATACCGTTTTTGCAGTGCTAGGGATTAGTAGCCATTTTTACAGTAATCAGATATCAGAGACATGTCTTTCGTGAGTGTTTCCTCAAGGATGTCGAACTTGGATGCCTGAGTTGCACAGCAGATGTCATTGGCGTAGATGAACTTCCTTGAAGAAGTTTCTGGGAGGTCATTGATGTAAATATTAAATAGCGTAGGAGCCAGAACAGAGCCCTGGGGGAGGCCACTTGAGACAAGTCTCCATCTGCTATAACTAAAATATGCCTACTAGCTATCTACAGAATGGAGAACCCCCCTCCAACCCCAACTCTTCATCTACACTATTCCAGCCTTTAGGTTCATGATTATTCAACAATTTGTTTGGCTTTATATGTTACTTCTTCTTTCAGCCACCAGCTTCCAGATGCTAAGATGATGCCAACCAGACTTCCCTAGACAGATGACCTCATCAGTATGTCCTGGAGCTCCGCACATGTCCCTTCAAATTAGTGTTTTCATATATTTTGGGGAAATACATAGGAGGGGAATTTCTGGATAATAAGGTTTTTTCTATTTGTATTTGTTTAAGAATTTTCCATACTGCTCTCCACAATGGCAGAACCAGTTTGTGACCCCACTAGCAGCGTAATAGAGCTCCTCTTTCTCCACATGCTCTTCAACACTCATCACTTTCTATTTTGCTGATAAAGGCAATTCTTACAGATGTGAGGTAGAATCTCAATGTAGTCATAATTTGTATTTATCTAATGATGAGTGAAGTGGAGCTTTTCCACATCTATTTGTGGTGCCATGAATATCTCATTTTTGGAGAACTATATGTATACGTCTCTCTCTCTTTTACTTTTAATTTGTGATTAATAGTGAGTTATAAGATTATAAGAACATAGTATAGTTCCACACTACACACACCACTAAAGTACTGTGTATCCACCCTCCCACTTCCCAAAGATAATCACTATAGTTCTCAGAAAGTCTTAAAAACTGTATGTGAAAAGGGAGAGGTGGTACATGAAGACAACACTAAGACTGATTCCCCTCAAGCAATCTCTTCAAATCCTAGCACCTCTGAATGGGAACAAGATTTCTTAGCCAGTAAGAGAGAAACTGCAGAGGAGGCAATACAAAGAAATTACAAAGGAAACTTATATTGTGTATATAAACAGCAAGGATATTGAAAAGGATGAAGGCCACTGGTGAGTTTTCTGCTGCATCCCCCTCCAGCCCAACCCCCAAGCCCAGAAGCTTGATTCAAGAAGGAAGAATGGCCAGACTTCTGCATTCCAAAGGTAAGGAACTCCCAACTGAGAGAACTAGCCTCACTCCATTCCAGAGGTAAATAGCATCTCAGATCCCTTCAGTAAAGAACTTGTTTTAACTATATTTTAGATTACAGAAAATAGCACAGCAGATGACAGATATGCCACAAAAATAAAGGGGTACCCAGCACCTCTTTTGTGAACTTTAACAAAAAACGACTGTCTAGGGAGTAAAGCCTTATAAGCTAGCAGTTTTCTGTAACTGGAGAATTCTTAGGGAAATGAATTGCATGCAGGTTTGATGAGTGAATTGCAGTGAACTTTTTGTGGCTGCCTGAGAACAGGGGATCAAACTCACTAGAGAGTGCATCTTCTGTTGAACTTAACTCAAGTTAAGTATTGTGCCTAAATTGAGTCCTCACTGGAAACAATACCAACAAGATGCACAGATAATACTGCACAACTTAAGTGGCACAGCTTAAGTGGGAAAGGAACAGGTCAGAACCCAGAGCAGGAATTCTCTGAAGGGACAGCCTTCTTTCAAGCTAATCTGTTGAGTCAGGTCACAGTGTGGGTGCCTATGGACTTCCTTGGCTGGAAATGAACTACAGAGCAGGTCAGAAACAATTTGGCGGGCTGATTTGTCTGCCCCCTAAAACAACCGGGTAGCCACCTCATCAACTCATACCTGTAGTCCCACCCACTCATCACTGCAGCAGAGACTTGCAAATATAAGTACTTTGGATCTTGGAAAAGCTTCATCCAATCAACATTCCAAAAGAAAAAAAAATAGCAGAAAGTGGACAGAATGTAAAAGTATTTGACAATATTCAACATTCATTTATGATAAAACTCTCCAAAAACTAGGAATAGAATGCTAATTCTCAACATAATAAAGGCCATATATGGAAAAACCCACAGATAATATCATTCTTAATGGAGAAAATCTCATTGGGTTCATAAATGGTAATTGTTAGTTCCTCTTGGTTGACTGATCCTCTGACCATTGTGTAATGTTGTTTTTTCTTTTTTGGAGATGTATGAATTCCTTATAGATTAAATCCCTCAATTTCAGGGATTTTCTTGTTTGATTTTGGCATAATGAATACTGAACAACCATTTTTAGACAATAATGTAGTGAGAGTCTGCCATATATTCGTATGTAGTTATGAATATACATGATATTCATATATAGATATATTCACAAATTTTATTGTCTATGTTTGTACATTTCACTTACCTTAAACTTTAAAATACTCAAAGGAAGAGACCATATTTCAGCACTACTTTTTCCAAAAGTATATATTTTATAATGTTTATAAGCCAACCAAGATTTTTTACTAGCCAACTATCTGTATGAGTTATGATGCTATTTAATTTAGAGTACAGTTTAGCACAACCTTAACCCTATGCACATATGCTTGACCAGATATTTCTTTATTATGGATGCTGTTTTACACATTGTAGAATGTTTACCAATTATTCTCATTTCTATCCACTATATCCAGGTAGTATCATACCAATCTAGTTTTGGTAACTAAAATCATTTCCTGACATTTAAAAACATTCTTAGGAGTTCTAGACTCTAGTTCTACAGTTACCAATTTAGACCAAGAGCTTGGTACTTCTTTGATCCCTAGTAAAAATGCAAAGTGAAGGTTTTGTATAATTTCTTTGAAATGATATATAAGAATTATGAGGAAAATACAACTGTCCAGAAAATAGGATATCATAGTAAAATGGCATAAATTTGTTCATGGAATATAAAATATTGAAAATAAATAATGAGATATCTATAGAAAACCAAACCAGAGAAGATTATAATGCTCTTAAAGTTGTGTAGTAGTAAACCACATGAACTGTATTACACATCTGACTACCTTTCTTCAGTCTATAAGAGAGATTTATAACTCCTCTCATTTTTATAGAATAATCTTGCTATATATCTAGAGTGCTGTTAGTTTTTTATTTAGAAGATTATTTTTCTTGGGTATTAAAATTCTGATGACATTTTTATTACCATAGTCAATGTTTATTTATTGTAATGCTAATAAATATTTGTGAGTCTGGTTGATCTTTTCCAGTAAGATGGCTCAAGAATGATTTTAACAATTGAAGTTTGCACAAGGATTATCATCATATTGTCTAATTTTTCTTGGTATTTTGAATAAACATCTTTAAAATTGCTGAGATGTGATGCTCAAGAAAATGACTTGAGTGTTCTGCAATAACAGCTTTTCATTTGGGTTATGAGACTTAATATTCACTTACAACATCAGCTCTAGTAGTTTCAAATATGCTATTATGGGCCATTTAGAATTTTAAAAGCATTCATAAATAAATGCATACTAGGGTAGTTCCAATTGGTTGCATAAGTAATGCACATTTAAAAAATTAGAGTAAAATAATATCAATATGCATATAAACTTCGGTTGAATAGAGTGTTTTTTGAGTCATTCAAATGCATTCATCATGCTGAGTTACTTTTTCATAAGTGTTGCTTTTGTATTTTATTAAAAAAAGTACAAATAGACGAAAAGGAATAAAGATTTCAAATTAAAATAAAGGAAAATTTTCATGAAGAATAAAAATCTAACATCTATTACCATTTGGCATTGAAGAAATTTCATTTATTAAGGATACTGAAGTGAAAAATGTACAAAAGGACCATAAGCTTTATCACTTCAAATTTAGTATGCATAGTGTTTGGAAAGAATCAACTTAGAAAACGTAAACAGATACTCTTCAAGTAGTGGCTACTTTTTTTTTATTATTAAACTTTTGCTCATTCCAAGACTTTGTAACAGAAGAACTATCAAATACTTTTCTTTTCAAAATAAAAGATTTAAACTCACCTCTCTGCCTCCCATAGTTCGAGAATTCTGGAGTCTGTGAGAACTATGTTATATCGCCTTGTCAAGATCTTTATCGTCTTTTAAGGGCACATGGGAACCTTTGCCAAGAATCCAAGCCTCCCTAGATAGACATGTAGTCATCACTGCTAGAGGTTCTACCAGGCTTCGGTGTCCTAGGAGAAATGGGAACTTAAGCTGCTTTACTGGTCAGCGAAACTTGTATCCTTACAAGCTCACAGGACCAGACCATAGCCATCATCTTATCTACTGCTCATTACCATTCCCTCCCCTTATTACAATAGGTTATCAATCAGAAGGTTTCAGTGAATATAAAGGGGACAGTTTCCAAGCCTGTCTTACAAAGAACAGATCAATACAAGTAGGCCAACTAAGTGTGAACTTACCCAAAGCCACCCAGGAAGAATGTAAGAACAAATTGTGAAAAGGAAGAGCTCTTCATTGGGGATGACTTGCCATAAACAAGTCTGTCAAGCACCTGCCTTACTCAGGAAAGAACTAGGCCAGAGATAAATGTCAACTAAAATGTTGAAGGGAAATGAAGCACACTTGCCAATTACCACAGGTATAGCAGGCACAGAGAGGAGAGATGGGTGACTAAAGGTGACCCCTGCTTTCTTATAATGTCATTGTAATAAATTAGCATTGTGGTTGTTGCTCTCTCTGTATGCAGTATGGTCAAGCATATGCATTGGGTACTATTGGTTATATGTCCTAACCACTTTCTTTCTCCCTCTCTTGTCCTCTATCTAGTAAAAATAAATAAATAAAGTTTCCAAGAATAGTGGAGTCATATAGGCACAATGCCATAGAAAACCATGATGGAGCTGGGGCCCTAATCAGGGAGTCCTGAGATTCCCAAACAGACTTGATGGGCCTAGACCTTGAATAAATCCCTCTCTCCATTGTTACTGGTCATTTCTATCAGGAACAACACAATAGACCCCTTTGTGGGCCCCCATAGGACCTTGCCCTCAACTTGGATCAACAATGGTAGAGAATGTTCCATCCTCCGAAGGGAGGACAGACAACATACTCTATGCTACACCTGAGGAAGAGGGGTCAATACTGGGGCATCCTGGAATATTCTTACTCATGACCACAGAATGTGAGCTCAGATCTAGAGGGATACAGAGGTCAAATAGGCTCCTAAGCTGATTATGGGCCCCAGATCACATCAAATTGATGGACTTTACAGTCAACAATATTTATACCCCTTTTCCATATTTCCCATATTTCCCTGATCCAGCTTTCTGGTCCTTTTTCCAACCATGACATAATCTCCCCAGACAATAACTTGGATCCACTGGCATATCAAATTTCAGGCTCAGGGGAAAAAAGAAGAAAAAAAAAAAACTAGTATAGCCAAAGGCCCTTTAGAATATAACTAAAATATTCCTACAAGCTATATACAAAATGGAGGACCCCCAACTCTTCATCTGCACTATTCCAGCCTTTAGGCCCATAACTGGTCAACAACTTGTTTGGCTTTGTATGTTAACTCTATTTTCAACTACCAGGTTCTAGATGCTAGCATGATGCCGACCAGACTTCCCTAAACAGACAACCCCACCAATGCATCCTGCAGCTCTGCTTCCCCAGAGACTGTCCCACTAGGGAAAGAGAGAGGCAGGCTGGGAGTATGGATCAACCTACCAAAGCCCATGTTCAGCGGGGAAGCAATTACAGAAGCCAGACCTTCCACCTTCTGCATCCCACAATGACCTTGGGTCCATACTCCCAGAGGGTTAAAGAATAGGAAAGCTATCAGGGGAGGGGATAGGATACAGAGTTCTGGTGGTGGGAATTGTGTGAAGTTGTACCTCTCTTATCCTATGGTTTAGTCAATGTTGCCTTTTTATAAATAAAAAATTAAAAAAAAAAAAAAGAAAACCCTGATGGAAAATAAAGTGGAGGAAAAAGAAAAGAGAGAGTTCACTGCTAACTCAGTGTGTATCTAAAGATAAATAAAAAAATTTAAAAAAAAACCCAATCAGGTAATATAAAGTCAAGTTCAGACTGAGCTTCTCTCTGGATCATCCCACTTTAACCGAAGTACTCAACCATTTTCCCTTTTTCTGTTTTTCAGAGTCATTGTCCAAGCTTCCTCCTTTCTCAGGACCAACCACATAGATTAAAATCTGACTTCTCCCCTTCCTTGCTGCTGCAACTTTTCTGTTAATACTTTCACTGCTAGTCACTGAAGAAGCATAGGCAATTACAATAACATCAACAATAGAAACAAGGGAAACATTTTAAAGCCACAATGTTCTTCCCACAGAGGCTTTGACTCATTTTCTATAACTGAAAGCATTTCCCTGCTATTTCTGACAGGGGGTCAGATAGTAACTGGAGATGTAATTAAGGCCTTAATATGGGTTTATGGTAGAACAAAGGCTACTTTTTTTTTTACCTCAACTGGGCAATTGTATTTCTGAGGTACTCCCAAGAGATGACACTTACTTCACTAAGGTACTCAGTAGTTACACCTTCTGGATAAATCCAATGTACTTACAAGTCAATTAAAGGGAAACTCCAGGAGGCTGATGTCAACAAGGCTGTTTTTCAAACTTGTTTTGACATGTAATCCAGAGAAAGAAGTAGATTTTAATTTGTGATCCAATAAGCACTCGTGATTGAACAAAACAAAAGTTTCACAAATATAGTTCTTATCCTCTATGCAAAAGAATGTATAATGAATTTTTAAACTTTTTAATGCTCACTGAAAACCCGTCACTTTCAAAATACAATAATGAGATAAAATGAGTGGTTGGCTTTGCAGTGAACAAGCACAATTAGAAATCTGGATGTGGGAGTCAGGCGGGTAGCTCAGCGGGTCAAGCACAGGTAGTGCAAAGTGCAGGGTCTGGCTTAAGGGTCCAGGTTTGAGCCCCCTACTCCCTACCTGCAGGGGAGCCTCTTCACAGGCAGTGAAGCAGGTCTGCAGGTGTCTATCTCTCCCCTCCTCTGTCTTCACCTGCTCTCTCCATTTCTCTCTGTCCTATCCAACAATGACAACAACAATAATAACTACAACAATAAAAAACTACAAAGGTAAGAAAAAGAGAATGAATAAATAAATATCCAAAAAAAATTTTAAAAAGAAATCTGGACGTAAGTCCTAATTTTAACACTTTCTTAGTTTCGTGAGTTAATTCAAATTACTGAGCATCTCTGATTGATTTCCTGTGGTTTAGTTTTTAGAGATTAATGTTTCCAAAGAGAATAACAGCTTCACAAGAATTAAGTAACAGGACCTGCAATGTTTGTCCTTTTCCTTTGCTTTGCTAATTGGTGAATTCTGTGGTATACTACAGTCAGTTCCCTTAAGTTCACAAGTATCCATCATGTGCATCTTTCCCTAACTCTAAATTCAAACATTTTTTTCTTGGTAACTTAAACTCAGCCGTCTTGAAAGTATATCAGGGCTGGGGAGACAGCATAATGGTTATGCAAGCACACGCTCACATGTTCAATCTTCCATACCATCATAAGCCAGAACTGAGCGCTGCACTAGTAAAAGGTGGGGGGAAGGGGAAGAAAGAATATGTATCACATTAAACGAGATGATACTGCAAATCCCTCTAGGCCAGCTTTTAGTAAACATTTAAATAGCATAACTCTGCGTGTCGAGCACTAGAAACATTGCCTTAGCTGATGAATCTTAATAAATAATTATCAAATGATCCTGTAGATAGTACAGTAGCTAGAGCATGGACTTACACAAATGAAATCCCAAGTTTAGGCCATCACTTCATGTCTCAGAGTGATGCTCTGGTTCTCTCTCTTGCTCTCTCTTTAGCAAACAAATAAATATTCTTCAAATGAATAAATAGAAAAATAAATGCAAAACATTTCGTAATTTATGTATTTACTGTTGGGAACTCTGTTTATTTATGGTAAGCAAAAGGAATTATGGGACATGAGGGCAATTAGCATACACCTGACTTCAGGCTGATGTCAAGAACACAAGACAGTTATATTGCCAAGAACTGTGGGCATGAGAGGTAACTTAAATGAGTGTCTGGCAGAAGTCACCTCTTTTCCTGTTTGCCCTTCCCTTGGTCATCTTAGTCTTCTCCCCAGGCCAATGATGATACTGTTTTCCGCAGGGACCTGCACATGTTGTAGCTAAAAACTGGCAAACTAAGTTTAAGGATTCATGGCTCCTGTCACATATCTAGCTAGCTTTTTTGTCCTATTTTCCCATCATAGTCTGTATGTAGTTAATAAACCCAGGTTGTGATTAAAGCCAAAAGAAAAAGCCCAATAGAAGTTTTTGTTTTTACTATAGTTTACAGATAGAGGGCCGGAAGGAGAGAGAGAGAAAGAGAAAGAGAGAGAGAGAGAGAGAGAGAGAGAGAGAGAGAACACACACACCAAAGCATCTCTCTGATGGTAACAGGGATCAAAGTCAGGATCTCACACATATAAGTCCTGGGCTTGACTATCAAATCATTTTCCCAGTCACTGCAAACAACTGCATAACAGCAATTAATACAGCATAGGGTAGACTGTTTTGTTAAATTAATAGCTACCTGAGAAACCTTTAAGGAATAGCCTTTAAGGAAATTTTGCCAACAAAATGAATGGCGTTGAATGGTGTCATTTCCCCCAGCCGTGCAGACTCCCGGGCCTGTCTCTGGTAACAGCCTTAAATCCTGAGAATTGTTTTCGTTCTCAGGAACAGGCCTGTCTTGTAATTGCTTACTTAACCCTTGGGTTAGGTTGCCAGAGTCTAGGTTCATTTGTCTTTTTATACACCATTTTACATTAATTTTTCAGTTTATCTCCTTCACTGTTACTGTAGATAGTGTGTTAAGTGGTGTTTTTTTTTAAACTATTATGATTCCCTTAATAGTTTGTTCTTCCTTCTTATCTTTGTCTTAGCTGCAAACAACTTTTAAAATATCAGAGAATCAAATTATAATGCTTAGTAGACAAACTCAGTATGTACCTTGTATACATTTTCTTCATCAGTAAAAATAAAGAAGAATAGTGAGTTTGCATGCTAATGTTAACTTTTGTTTGTTTGTTTGCTTGCTTCTAGGGTTGTCCCTGGCACTTGGTGGCTGCACTACAAATCTATCCAAATGCTCCTATGGCCATTTTTTCATTTTTTTTTTTAATAAGGCAGACAGAAATTGAGAAGGGAAGGAAGGTACAGAGGGAGAAAGATAAACACCTGAAGATCTGCTTCACCACTTGTGAAGAGACACCCCCCCACCCCTCCCTCCACCCCTTGTGGAGGGCAAGGGGGGAGGGCTTGAACCAGAATCCTTGAGCAGCTCCTTGCACATCGTACTGTGTGCACATATCTCAGTGAACCACTGCCCTGCCCCCTAATGTTAATTCTTTAGGTAAGACTAATAGAGAAAAACCATTTCCATTAACCAATGCATATTTCTGACTGAAAATAACAAGGAAGCATTTTCTGATTCTTCTTTGTAGTTTCTAATTCTTCCTTCCCACATATTGTCACCTTCTCTGGGAATACTTCTACAATCCTACCTGGAAATATAGCATGTCATTCTCATAGGGTTTCCAAAATACATGTGTAGGTTTATATTCTATATGTTTATCACTTCCAGCACAATATCATTATTTGCAATTCCCTCATCTCCCATGTGAACAACTAAAGTTTAATGACTTACATCAGAAAAGCTAGTAACAACAAATATTGGAGAGGTGTCAGGGGTAAAGGAATCCTTCTACACTTCTGATGGGAATATAGATTGGTCCAGTCCCTGTGGAGAGCAGTCTGGAGAACTCTTCAGAAGTCTAGAAATGTACCTACCCTATGATCTGTCAATTCCTCTCCTGGAGATACACCTTAAGACATCAAACATACCCAACCAAAGAAATCTGTGTACACCTATGTTCATAGCAGCATAATTGGCAATAGCCCAAGCTTGGAAGCAACCTAAGAATCTAACAAGAGTATGAGTGATTGAGAAAGTTGTGGGATATATATGCTACTAGGACTGATGAAGCTACCTTCTTCACCTCATCTTGGGTGGAGCTTGAAGAAATCACATTAACTAAGATAAGATAGAAAGAGAAGGATAAATATGAAATAATAATCTCACTCATGGACAGAAGTTGGGAAACAAGAACAGAAAGGGGAAACAGAAAGCAGAACTTGGACTGGGTTTGGTGTACTGCCAAAATACATTGTATTGTCTGGTCATTTGGGGTTTCTATCATTGCTTTCTGTGTATTTCTCAGTTTCCAAACCTGGTGTGGCTTTCATTGTTGTGCCAGCTGGAGGTGCTGGGGCTAAGGTCTTTGATTTCCCTTTATATATCTTGGTGGGGGAGGGAGATTTTTATCCTGAGTCACCAGGCCAGTTCACTATACTTGATGTCAATATAGGGTCTACCTGCTGCTTTTCTAGCCTCTGTGGGGCAACAGTATTGGGAAATCAAGAAGTCATAGTTGTAAATTGGTGAGTTTTTAGGTGATTTTTTTTCTTTTTAACAGTTTTTTTTTTTCTTTTTAACAGTTTTCTTTTTAACAGTTTTGTTTCTTAAATTCAGATCTGGAAGTGGTGCACCTCAGTTGCCAATCTCTAAATTATGAGCACAGCTCTTTAGTCCTGAAACGCTCCCTCATTCCTTTTCTGTTCACAAGCCACAGGTGCTTGTACTCTCCAGTAGGTTAAGTGATTTTCTTCTCCTCCTGTTACCCCTCCCCCTTTCCTCTTCCTCCTCCTCCTTCTCCTCCTCCTCCTCCTCCTCTTCTTTTTCCTCTTCTTCTTCACAGTTGTTTCTTTAACTCAGATATGGAAGTAGCGTGCCTCAGCCACCAATGTCCCAGTTTTGTGCTAGCTGTCCCCAAGTAAAGCCCTTTTGACCTGGGTATCTCTTCCTTACCCCATCCCCCCTTTTTATCCACAAGCCACAGGCATCTGTATTAATCTGTGGCTTGGTGAGTTTCCAAATAAATCTGGGTCATAGTTTGTCAAGTTTTCAGATAATTGTCACTGCTTTGCCTAGTTGACCAGAGAGAGTAAAGCAAGTCTGCTATACTAGAGCTATGCTTCTGGAAATCTCCCTGATGTGTTGCACCAAAGCAAATGTCTCTGCAGGAAGCAGGGTGTGGTGGGGTGGGAGGTCCGGATTCATGATTGTGGAAGAGGACCCAGGCTGAGGGTGAATGTTTTGTAGAAAACTGAGAAATTTTACCCAGGTATCAATAATTGTATTTACTATAAACTATTAATCTCTCAAGTAAAAATAAATAAAGTTCAGTGACTTTTTTTTATCTGAGATTCTGAGTAGAGACTGTAACTTGTAGATGCTTAACACAATTATGGCTCACTGATTTCATAATCAAATTGATACACTTCTATGTTAACTAATATTTTCTTATAACTTTATGGATAATTTCACCAAACCTTTGGAAAAAAAATAAGTAATTAACCAAAAAATAGAAGATAAAGAGAAAAGGAAGATCAAACTAAATCCTATTGCTCTTTAAATTTAATGAGACTGCTAATAAATACTAGATATCTGATATTTGTTCAAAATCATGTAGGAAGGCAGAACTTTCATGAATAAATTAACCCTAGGGTAAAGTTCAATGACAAATAAATGGAAATGGGAATCTCTTCAACACTTACACATAGCCAACACATCTAATAATAGCTATTTGTTGAGTTGCTTTAGAGTCTCTACTGAAATGTTATAATTACTTGTTTAAATCTCAAAAATTTAGTAGTGTTTAACAATCTCGCATGTAGGAAATAGTCATACACATGTATAACTATACACTGAGTGCATCATTTATCTCTATATTTGCATATATATACTCATTGTTTTAATACCTTTCATTCTTGGACTGTTCATCCTTATTTGTATTTAAACATAATTATTAATAGATACAATCAGTGGAAAGGTCAAATGTATTTTCTCATCAGTATGAAGTTTATATGATAAATACAGAAATTAAACAACAAACAAATAACTAGTCAAAGTCTCACAGCTGTATTAATTGGCTTTTCCCAGCATCTATGTGAGTAGATGTTAAACAAGTAAATTTTTCTGCGTCCCTTGGTTTCTGCCTAATCAAATCAGTGAATAGTCACAGTAAATCAGTGCATATTCTTCCTCTTAGTCCCTTAGGTGTTGTTGAATTGTAATAAATGTAACTCTCCACTTCAGTGAACCAGGCTGTAGTCCAAGAGAAAGGAAAATCTTGAATTTAGAGTCCTGGAGTATCTACTGCTTGGTAAGACATTCCAAGTATTAAAGAAGATGTAACTAACCTCTGCATGCAAATAATAAAACTAGAATTTGTTTTCACTGGGCATGGGCCATCATACTCAATTGGGCAACAATTCTTTTTGTTCTTTTTAGATTTCAGATTATCAGGACCTACACATAGGTGGATCAGTCCTTCTTTGTTTATTTTTTTGGGAGGGGTGTGGTGAAAGAGAGAAATTTTATTCAGGGAAAATCACATTTAAAAAATAAAAAATTCTAGTAGTGATTAAATAATGATGAACAAGATTAAATAACAGGAGTATAGTTCCATACAGTTCCCACCACCAGAGTTCCATGTCCCATCTCCTTTATTGGAAACCTTCTTATTCTGTATCCCTCTGGATGTATGAACCAAAATTCTTTATGGGGTATAGAAGGTAGAAAGTCTGGCTTCTGTAATTGCTTCTTCACTGGACATGGGACAGTATTTTCTATTGGCACTGTAGTTATTTTTTAAATTTTTGTGCAGCTTTAAAAATATCTTATACAATAACTTATAGTATACTTATAGTATACTTCCCAGAAGTATAATTATTGTTTCTGTCCTAACTGCAAAAGCAGAGCCAAAAATCTCTCTTGGGTATATAGACAGAGAGACTTCATAAATTGACACAGAATTGTTTAGATTGAGAGTCCTTTTATATTCCACCACAATTTTTATTAGGTACTTTTAGGACATCTGGCTTTAAGGTTTAATTCATTTAAAAATAATTTGGACATAAGAGACATTTTATGATATGATTTAATTATTATCTTAAATTATAGTTTTCATTCACAGTGATAATTAAACAATAATGCCTTTTTAATAAAACTTCCTATAATTTTCCTTGTAAAATATAATGATTTTATCTCTTTGTATTGAATGAGTAAGATCACTGATCCAAAACTTAATTTAATTTTAAAATATGGCAGATAAGAATGGGCAGGGTGGTGATCTCTGAAAGTCTGCTCATGAAAACAAGTTCTGTTTTGTTTTCAATTTCAAAACACTATGCATTGAGATTCTAGAAAAGAAGGAGGAAAGAGTGAAGCCCACTTCTTCAGTTTCACGCTCAGATTGTGACTCTCCCTGATCTCAGCAGTTAAAAAAGAAAGAGTTCAAATATTCTAAAGATTAATGTTTGTGTTCTACTTTTATTTATTCTCTGAGATTCTCTCATGTATCCATTCTTCAAATGTTGATGGAGTGTTTAGTATTCTGCTAAACACTGGTAATAATACATTGGAGTGGACTTTGTTTCCAAAGATGAAAGCAGCCCTATCTCCTGTCCTACACAGTCTCTACAATGTAGCTTGGACACTATTCTATCAGAAAGCAGCACTTAATTACTTTTTTCTCTAGTTGAGCTAATCTTAGAATTTGATTGCAAACAAACATAGTAGAAATGAAAGAAAATACATTTTGAAACCAGCTTATAGAAGACCATGTATCTCCTATCTAGTTTTCTTGTAATTATCCCTCTACAGAATGCTAGCCAGCATGTAAGAAGTCTAACTACATTTTTCTTTATATTATACTATGTTATATGCAGCACATACATATGGAAGGATAAACCATTTTACACGATGTTGCAGCTTGAATGCTCACAGTCATTCTAGGATTCACAGGACTCAGTCTCCTGCCATACTCATGACAGTGTAAGGATAGAAAATAAAATCAGCAAAGGAAAAAAAGATGCATGAGAAGAAGTTTAAAGGGAGCCAGGCACAAGTTTTCACGAGTCCTCTAACACTGGATCAGAGGACTTGCTTAATTCTTCCACTCATGAGTTATGGTAACATGTGTGAAACATATTCTATGAAAGAACCTTACTGGCAGCTCTGTGTCCCCGATTGATATTGAGGACTGGCCACCACATGGCTAAATTCCACAGTTCCATATGGAAATCAGGAGCTTAATATAAGCCGTTATCTCAACTATGTGCAGAGTGTAGGCACTTATTGTTTCAGGTGGTGGGGACTTTCACTGAAATTCTAATTCCTAGCTTCAAATCAAGGCCTAATGCTGCCGGAAGACCTTTCTAAAAGGAGCAGTGCAAGGTGCTGGGTGGTGGAGCACCCAAAAGGATGCACAAGTTACCATGCATGAAAACCTAGGTTCAAGCACCTGTCCCGGCCTGCACAGGAATAGCTTCACAAACACTGGAGCAATGCTGCAGGTGTTTCTTTTCCTTCCTCTGTGTTTTGTCTCTATTAGAATAAAGGGGATAGTGGGACGAAGCTGTAAAAAAAATAGCAGCGCAGGAGCAAGATGGTAGTGCAGACAGTTGAATATATATATTACAGGGTGCAAGGAACTGTACTCAAGCCCCAGTCTCCACCTGCTGGGAGGCATATTCCAATGGGCCCATGGCTTTTTGTTTGTTGGTATAAGTTTGTTGGTAGTGACCTTTTGGGATTATATGCAACACTAGCAAATACTAAGAAATAGTTGATAGCTATTGGTATTTACTTTGTTTTCAATGGATTTTTATGTCTGTGTCTACAAAGCCACAGGTTCAATTCCCTGCAACACCATAAATAGGAGATAAGCAGTATTACAGTCTGTCTCTGTATCACTCTCATTAAAAAATAAAGTAAGGGCTGGGGAGATAACATAATGGTTATGCAGATGGATTTCATGCTTGCAGCTCCGAGATCTCAAGTTCAATCCCCAGCATTAATATAAGCAAGCATTGCTCTGGTGGAAAAAATAATAACCCATAAAATAAATAAAATATAATAAAAAATGAAGTAGGTGCTCATATATTTTACATGAATAAATTAATTAATTTATTTAAATTATTATTTCATTTCTCTCTCTTTTACCACTACCTTAAGTACTTTGTCTTATCATTTGCAACAAAACAACACAAAAATCTAAAACTGTAAACAAAAGTAGTACTAATGATAACTGAAGTTTACCGCACATTTATATATGATGTGATTTAACCCTAACAAAGGCTATAGTGTCTGAACTTTTATGTTCCTGTGTATAGAGGGCAAATAGGTAGATTTTTCAGAGGATAAATTCTTATCTTTCAAATATTCATTCATGTAACAAATGTGTTTTGAATACTTATGATTCTAGGCATATTGTCTAAAGAATAAAATATTTATAGTTTTTGACTAGTTGGAGTAAAGATTCTAGCATGTAGCATCAGTAAACAAATAATTGCAAACATAAAGCTTTCTCTTTTAAAAGGAGTAATAAAGTGTTCAAGATAGACCTTTCAGATGGAAATTATCAACAGATCTGTGGAGATAAACTTTATTTTTTAAAAAAATGTTTTCTATTATCTTTATTTATTGGGTAGAGACAGCCAGAAGTCAAGAGGGAAGGGGGTGGTAGATAGGGGGAGAGACAGATACCTGCAACCCTGCTTCACCTCTTGTGATGCTTTCCCTCTGCAGATGGGCACCAGAACCGGGGTCCTTGTGTGTTGTAATATGTGCACTCAATCAGGTGTGCCACCACCCAGCCCCTGGAGATAAACTTTAAACCAAATGCTACAGGTCAAGTAAGTGTTACTCAGGTGAAATGAGAATGGGATAGAAGAGTAGTCTAGGTACAGAGGAAAGCAAGATGTCAGGCAGAGTGGTAGGTGAGTGCAAGGAACTGAAAGACAATCTGATGATAACACAGAGGGAGTGTCAGAATTATTAATGTGACAAGCAGGACCCAATCCATACAGTTTAATGGTGAGCCAGTAGAGTATATACATTGTGATGCACAAGGATCTGGGTCCAAATGCCTGCTCCTATAGGCAGGGTAGCTTCATGAATTATAAAGCAGGACTGTAGTACAGTCTTCCCCACCACCACCACCAGGCTCTATTTCCTCGGCCTCTCTCAATTTCTCTATGTCCCTTCAAGTAAAAGAAAGGAAAAAATAAAAAGGACAAAAACAGCCATAAAGAGATTTGCATTCTGCAGGCTCCCAGCCACATAAATAACCATAGTGGCAATAAAAATAAGTAAATTAAAAGAGTAAACTCAGAGTTAAATGGTATATATAAATAATGGTACCATTTAAAGTTCTTTTATAAGTCTGACTTTAAAAGTATCAAATTTACTCTGGTCACAGTATGTAGGATAAATTGAAAGGAAGCAATAAATAAACAGGGAAAAATTTTTAAAAATCGAGTATATTTTAAAAATATACTTGAACGGAGTTGGGTAGTAGTGCAATGGGTAAAGTGCATGTGGCGGAAAGTGCAAGGACCAACATAAGGATCCCGGTTTGAGCCCCCGGCTCCCCACCTGCAGGGGTGAAGCAGGTCTGCAGGTGTCTATCTTTCTCTCCCCTTCTCTGTCTTCCCTTTCTCTCTCCATTTCTCTCTGTCCTAACAATGACGACATTAATTACAACAATAATAAAAAAACAAGGGAAAATAAATAAACATTTAAATATATATATATGTACTTGAATAGATCTGATGATTTCATATCAATATTGGAAAGGGAAAGTACAAAGTATAATTCAGTCATTGGAAGCGTAGCTAGATGGTCTCAGTAAACACAGAACATTACCAAAATGGTAAAATAACAGAGTTAAGGAAGTGAGGTAGACAGTGAGTTAAATTTGAAAGGCTATAAGTTAAGTTTGGACAAACTAAACTTAAGGTATCTGTCAGTTATCCAAGGTGAGAGTTGGGACTATATAAAGTTAGGAATAACATCTAAATTGAAAATACAGATTTCAAAATTCTTAACAAATAAATGTTTGGTAAAAGAAATTTTATCATGTGTTGGGTAGCTCCCCCTGGCTTCTGCTTAACCAAGCACCAGTATGCCTGTATAGGGATTGGTTTGATCCCATTCAAAGCGGTCTATTTACATAAATCACTTTTACATTTATATAAAGCACCACACTCCCTCCAGGGTATTAGTGGTTCAGTGGTAGAATTCTCGCCTGCTCCACCCCCTCTCCTTGTCACACCCTGATTTTCATCAGTCACTTTTCTCTCCACCCTCTCTACATCACATCCTGTTTACACCCTACTTGGAAAGTATATAAGAACAACATTGTTCGTTTTGGTAGTGGTAAGTTGAAGTTGTAGTGTTAGGTTTAGCTTAGTTTGGCTTAGATTGTGCTGCGTCCTGCATGAATAATGAGATACTGCGTACAACCCAGCCATGAGTCCTGGGTCGTCTGTCTCCTCTCCTGAAGCCAGACCGACAGTCATGAGGAGAGTGGTAAGACAATAGAAGAATCATGGGCAGAGGACTGAAAACTATTTCAAAGTATCCTGTTATGAAACAAAGAAATTTATTAGAGAAATTAGGAAATTAAAACTTGACAGGACAATATTACAGAGGTTTTTTTGTTATTGTTTGTCTTTGCTTTTTAATTTCCTCCTTTTTTCTTTCTCTCTTTTTTTTGCTTCCAGGATATCACTGGGGCTTAGTACAGGCACTATGAATTCACTGCTCGTGGAGGCCATTTTTTCCGGTCTTTTTTTTTTTTTTTTAATTGCATAAGACAGAAAGAATTTGAGTGAGGAGGGGAAGGTAGAGAGGGAGAAAGATAGACACCTGCAAACCTGCTTCACCACTTGTGAAGCGACCCCACCTGCAGGTGGGGAGTTGGGGGGCTACTGCCTGGCACCCATATTACAAAGTTTTGAAGCAGTCCATAATATCACTTTGTTGAAATTACAAAATGTAGAGCAAGAAATGAAATGGGTTGGATTTGTCCCCTGGGAGGCATTTATTTCAGTGGAGTGTTAAATGTAGGTCACATGGACAAGGAAGATGTCAATTAAGAAATTAAGCTCTGAAGGCTATAAGACAATAAGCAGACTGAGATATAGGTCCAAGGAAGGTTTTTTATTGTATTTTTCCCAGTTAATGGTTCCAGCCAGTATTTGAATGTCCTGACCAGAGCCCACCAGTAAGTGCTTAAATTTCAAGTCCTGCTAGTACCACCAAGAAAAAGGAGTTGTTTTAAAGTATGAGATAAAAGAGACCAAAGAGATCAAAGAGATAAAAGAGGCCACAAAGATCAAAATTTGCTTGGAAGGTGAGAACATGACCAGAAAGTATATTGCTGCAATAATAATTCAGATAAATATTTCCAAAAGTTATTTTTTTTCCTTATTATTTCAAATAAATCTCTGCTCACTGGTACAACCATTAATTCATCCATGTGAGTTTTGTTGTTCTTAATGCGTTTAATAGCTATAATGTTTATTGAGAATATATACCATTCCAACACTATTTTTGATAAATGTGCCCAGTGAAGGCATATTTTTAATTCTGTAACTTCCAAATAGAACTATATCTCTACATTATAAACATTAATTTGCCTTTCAAAAATAATTGCAAATTCCTGGTTTCTGAAAACATTAAGAACTAACACAAAGTATGCAATTTCCTTGTTGAAATCTAATACTTTATATGCCAGAAAAGAGAAATAAGTCTTCTCACACAGAAGTCAACATCCATGGACCTGGGCATTTCACCCAGCAGAGCATACTCCTTGCTGGATGTTGAGCCCTGGGGTGGAGTCCTGGGTTGGAACACAGGCACCACATAAGGAATGCCATTAAAGGCACCAAGGAAGCTCCATGGATGAGAGAGAGTGGTGCTGAAGTATCCCTCCTCTCTCTCTGTCCCTACTTTTCTTTCTTCTCTTCCTCTCCATCTGCCTCTCTTAGAAAAATGAAAGCCAAAAAAAAAAAAAGGAGCTAGGTCAACTGTACAGTAGTCTGGATTCATTCCCCAAATTTCAATAAGGAATTAATGGCAACAACAAAAATATTCTTATATATATCATTGTTGGTTCCTTCCTCACTGTGATTTAGGGAAAAATATTTTTGACCAGCACCTGCAATGGAAGAGGTCAAACAGAGATACATTCAAACCCATATATACTATAGAGGACAAAGCAGTAGACATAGGCAAGCTGTCTAACTCCTGGTCAATTTAACTACCTCAAGTTCTCCCCTAGCTCCATCCCTCAATGCCAAAATGGTCACGGTGGTTTTGTTATAATCATAAGGCAATCCACTCGTTCCACTGCTGGAAGAATGGATAACTAAAAACTAAACACCTACTATGAAACATAATATAACAGCTAGAAGAAATGAATTAGATGTGCATTCAAAACTAAAAATGGAAGTTAATATAAGTTTGTGTTTTTTAAAGTTTAAGAATCTGTAAGAAAACCATAATTCATAGTAAAATGTTAGCCCTATATTTTCTATAATTTAAAAAATAAGACTTGAACAAATCTAAATCGTTATAATATACAATGCACACATTTTTTTCTTTTTAAAAAAAATATATATATATACACATATATATAAATATATATATTTGCTTCCTGGGTTATTGCTGGGGCTCAGTGCCTGCACCATGAATCCACTGCTCCTGGAGGCCATTTTTTCCCCTTTTGTTGCCCGTGTTGTTGTAGCCTTGTTGTGGTTATTATTATTGTTGTTGATGTCATTGTTATTGGATAGGACAGAGAGAAATGGAGAGAGGAGGGGAAGACAGAGACGGGGAGAGAAAGACAGACACCTGCAGACCTGCTTCACCTCTTGTGAAACATTTTAGTTGAGGGGGGGAAAAAAGTCAGCAGCCATTCCTCCAGGCTACTATTGATTTATCAAACTCTCCCTACTAGTTCCAAAAGGCACATAGTGGAAAGGGTCATAGAGGGTAAAAAATAAGATTTTGAATGAAGTGACCCTTCAATGAAAGAAAAGAGAACATGTGAGAAGTGTCTTTTAAAAATCTCAGTAGGTTTGTAAAAATCTCAAGAGATCAATCAGCTTTGTCAAGCTAGTTTTGAGATTGCTTACATATATCATAAAGTAGTTTTGAGAGTAAAAAACCTGAAGATATTGGCAGTTAAACAATATAGAAAACCTATATACTGAAATTTTTTTATGTAACTAATAGCTTATACTTGTGTTGAACCAAATGGTGCCATGACTTTGAGTAGAACAAAAGAAGCTTAAAAACGCCCTTCACATAAAAGTTTTATATTCTGACAGCACAAAAGAATGAACTGCTTTCTCATCTGATATACCAGTTGTCTGGGAGGTTCTTTTATTCTTTCACTGGCACATAGTAAATTGAGTCTTTTCAACAGTAATGCAATTGGGAACTTAAAAGATAATTAAGAAACATAAAATATGTCAGTCTTCTGGAATATGAGTTTTAATCTCTCTTTCCTTCAAGAGCATTAGTATAAGTTTAAGGCTATACTCTCATAATTTTTAAAGCCTAAAATTTAAATATAGATCAAGGAAAATATCTAATAACTGTGTACAAAAAAACAAAATGCTTATGTTATTTAAATATTTAATAAGAACTGTAGTTGAAATATATTGCTGATATGTAAGCAAAACTATTTCTTGAATTTGTTGATGTAGTGTTACAAAAAATGAGATAAAGGATTTCCAATAAAAATTAGGTTTGCTGACTGACTTTGGTATAAATATAAGGAACTATTCATTCAGCATTCTCCTGAGAGTCTTGGAGATCACATAACAGAGTACAAGTGTGTAAGCTTCTTATGCTCTTAGCAGTTAAATTGATTTCAGTATGACTTGACTAGAAACTACAGCAGCTTCCTGACTGTCTGTAGTTTCCAGAGGTTTCCAAGAGTCATATTCAGTTAAAAGAATTTTAGAAATAACCTACTGACTGACACCGGCAACATGATAATAGATGATGCATACCTCACTTCCAATTTAAAAGACTAAACTTTCATGCAAGCTCATGTATGTAATATACATGTTATTATAAATTTAATTGTTGTTCACTCCCAGAATAGCCTATTCCAAGCTCCTCTATGATCTACTGAGTTATCAGAAAAGTCACGATGTATTGTTCTATCTTTTTCTAATCAAAAATGCATCATGACTTTTCTAACAATCCAATACATTCCTATTCCATAATATTCAATTCTATTTATTCTAAAAGCAGATGTGTTGATCTTCAGGACAGGTTTAGTTTTAGTTTAGGAAGGATTTTAGTTTTAGATTTGGTTTCCTTTAAAGGTCTTTCCAAAATTAAGGACAGAGACTTTCAAACAATCAACATTTAACTATCCTGACCTACTTGAATTACAACCTACTGATAGCAATTTTTCTGTTCAATGCAATAAATCCTTTTTGGTATGTACCATCATTACAAAAGTTGAGCATCACAGTTACCTGGGTCCTATATGGCATGCATGAAAATAAAACAGATTATCTGCTATAACTATGTCTCAATAACAAAGAAAATTCTTCCATGTTTTAAAATAAAAGAAAAGGCAAAATCTCACCAAGAAGGCTCATCAAACTTATAAAGTAGGACTGACATATGTCCAAAATAGATCCACAAGTACTATTCACATATTTTAATTTTAAACTATTCTACTAGAGAGGAATTTTTAAATGTTAATTTAAATATTTCAAGCACAAAATTAAAAATAAATTTATTAGATGATTCACTGGTGGAAAAATATTCAGTCTTCAAGTTATAAAGTCAAGGTAGTCTTTTGCCAAATAAGACAGTGAAAGAAAGGATAACACTCCACTTTCTATAATACTGTGGAAAATGAGGACAGCCAGACTTCATGGGTATATAACTTCTCTTTTCTCTCAAAATAGGAATGAATCACACAGGTTTAATTTGAGAAATAACACCTTGCACTTACAATTTCATATATATGAATGGAGAACACCTTAATTCCAATGTTGCTATTAACTGCTTATGTAAAGTTGAAAAAAAACTCAATTCTGTATAGACCTGAATTTGAAAAAATATAAACTGAAAAGTTGATATAATTTCTAATGATACCTACACATCATATGTTAATCTCAATTTCCTAAATTAAATATAGTACTATATTTCATTGTACAGTAAATATATCAAGACAGGAGCTGTTATACCCAGTAGAGCTGCACACTTTACTATGTGCAAGGACACATGTTCAAGTTTCTGACTTCCACATGCTGGGAGCAGAGGGGGAAGCAGGAGGTGGTGGTGGCAGAATGAGGGGAAGCTCCATAAGTCAGCAGTGAAACAGTACTGCAGGTGTCTCTTTCTCTCCTCCTCTCTCTCCCTCTCTATTTTCTTCCTTTCTCTATTAGAGAAAGAAAGAAAATGGTACTATCAGGAATGGTGGAGTCATTGTGCAGATATCAAGCCTCAGTGATTACCCTGGTAGAAGTAATTAAGTAAATAAATACATTTATACAAATATGTAGCAATAGTAGTATCTATAAAATGCTAAGTACATGTTAAACATTAAAATACAAGGGCAAAAATGTTTATTATGTATACTGATCTAAATATCAAGAATATGTAGCATAGATACTATATTAACAGTGTAGAAGAGAAGCCAGCTGGTGGCATACATTACAGTGCTCAAGGACCAGGTCAAAGCTCCTGGTCCCCACCTGCAGGGGGAAATCTTCACAAGTGATGGAGCAAGGCTGCAGGTGTCTCTGTCTTCTTCTCTATCTCCCCCTCTACTATCTGTTTCACTCTATCTCTATCCAATAATAAATACATAAAAATACATTTTTAAAAAGCAGTGTAGAAAAGGTATTATTTAAAATTTTTATTTATTTATTAATGAGAGAGAGAAGGAATAAGAAATAACTCTTACACATGAGATGCAGGGGATCAAACTTTGAGACCTCATGCTTGATAATCCAGCAGTAGATACTGAGCCACTTTCTGGGTCACAAAAGGAAAAAAAAATATATATATATATATATTTAACTTGAACTGCAGGTTGATGCTGTATGTGTGTGTGTGGGGGGGGGGGATGCTTAAAGCCATGCAGTCATGCTAGAAGTCAAATTGGCAGCAGGTTAGTAAAATAGCTCACTGGAATAGTGTGCTGCTTTACAATGTGCATTCCTAAGGCTTGAGCCTGGCCCCCATCGCACTGAAGAAAGCTTTGGTGCTATCATCTCTTTTCACTTTATCTCTATCTCTGTACCTCTCTGTCTCTACCTAAAACAATGAGTCAAATAGGCAGAATTACCCTTTTCAACCTGAGACCCCTCTAGGATTTCATGGTGCTTTTCTGAAAATGATAGAAGGGGACTTCTGGGTAAAGTGGGGGCCTGAGAGATCTCATGTTTTTTTTAAAGGTATTTATTTATTATTTCTTTATTGGGGGATTGATGTTTTACAGTTGACAGTAAATACAATAGTTTGTACATGCACAACATTTCTTAAGTTTTCCACACAACAATACCACCTCCAATAGGTTCTCTGCCTTTCTGTTCCAGGACAACCCCAGAGTCTTTTACTTTGGTGCAATATACCAGCTCCGGTCCACGTTCTGCTAAGTGTTTTCTCTTCTAATCTCGTTTTCAACTTCTGCCTGTGAGTGAAACTAATGAAGTAAACACACCCACCCAAAAATACTTGTGTATATCTATGTTCATAGCAGGACAATTTGTAATAGCCAAAACCTAGAAGCAACCCAGATGAGTGGCTGAGCGAGTTGTGGTATAGAAACTCAATGGAATACTACTCAGGTATTAAAAATAGTGATTTCACCGTTTTCAGCCCATCTTGGATAGAGCTTGAAGAAATCATGTTAAATGAAGTAAATTAGAAACAGAAGGTAGAATATGGGATGATCACACTCAAAGGAAAGTATTATAAAGGTAAAAATCAAGAGCACCTGTTTCTCATGCAGAAGAATGAAACTGAATCACTGTATTTCACCAAATACAAAAGTAAATTCCAAGTGGATCAAGGACTTGGATGTTAGACCACACACTATCAAATACTTAGAGGAAAATATTGGCAGAACTCTTTCCCACATACATTTTAAAGACATCTTCAATGAAATGAATCCAATTACAAAGAAGACTAAGGCAAGTATAAACCTATGGGACTACATCAAATTAGAAAGCTTCTTCACAGAAAAAGAAACCACTACCCAAACCAAGAGACCCCTCACAGAATGGGAGAAGATCTTTACATGCCATACATCAGATAAGAGTTTAATAACCAACATATATAAAGAGCATGCCAGACTCAACAACAAGACAACAAATAACCCCATCCAAAAATGGGGGTAGGACTTGGACAGAATATTCACCACAGAAGAGATCCAAAAGGCAGAGAAACACATGAAAAAATGCTCCAAGTCTCTGATTGTCAGAGAAATGCAAATAAAGACAACAATGAGTTATCACTTCACTCCTGTGAGAATGTCATACATCAGAAAAGGTAACCGCAGCAAATGCTAGAGAGGGTGTGGAGTCAAAGGAACCCTCCTACACTGCTGGTGGGAATGCAAATTTGTCCAACCTCTGTGGAGAACAGTCTGGAGAACTCTCAGAAGGCTAGAAATGGACCAACCCTATGATCCTGCAATTCCTCTCCTGGGGATATATCCTAAGGAACCCAACACATCCATCCAAAAAGATCTGTGTACACATATGTTTTTGGCAGCACAATTTGTAATAGCCAAAACCTGGAAGCAACCCAGGTGTCCAACAACAGATGAGTGGCTGAGCAAGTTGTGGTATATATACACAATGGAATAGTACTCAGCTGTAAAAAATGGTGACTTCACTGTTTTCAGCCAATCTTGAATGGACCTTGAAAAAATCATGTTGAGTGAAATAAGTCAGAAACAGAAGGATGAATATGGGATGATCTCACTCTCAGGCAGAAGTTGAAAAACAAGATCAGAAAAGAAAACACAAGTAGAACCTGAAATGAAATTGGCATATCGCACCAAAGTAAAAGACTCTGGGGTGGGTGGGTGGGGAGAATACAGGTCCATGAAAGATGATGAATGACATAGTGGGGGTTGTATTGCTAAATGGGAAACTGGGGAATGTTATGCATGTACAAACTATTATATTTACTGTTGAATGTAAAACATTAATTCCCCAATAAAGAAATAAATTTAAGTAATAATAATAATTTTTAAAAAGTACCTGTTTCTAGCATATAGAGAAAACAGTAAATAAAAATATTATTTGAGTTAGTTTTAATTTTTTATTATCTATTCATTTATGTATTGGATAGAGATAGTCAGAAATTGAGAGGGAAGGGGGTGATAGAGAGGGAGAGAGACAGAGAGGCACCTGAAGCACTGCTTCACCACTCGTGAAGCTTTCTCACTGCAGGTGGGGACTGAGAGTTCCAACCTGGGTCCTTGCACACTGTAGCATGTGTGCTCAACCAGGTGTGCCACCACCTGGCCCCTTGAGTTAAACTTTTTAGAGAAAATATTGTTTTACAAAAGTGTAGCTGTCTCGGGAGTATAATTTACTTCTCCTCAATATGCACTAGCACACATTGCCAGGGAAAATGATTTCTTATAGATTCAAAATGCCCTGTCTCAGTTCCTTAAAATTCTGATTTCAAAAGATTGCCATTTTCATGACCAAGAAGCACTAAAGTAATATTACTATGAATGAAAATAATGCAAAAGTTAATGTGAAATTCATTGTAAAAAGTTGTAAAATTAAGATTCTGAATACACAGAATCATTACAAGTTTAATCAAAGATGAAGTCATTTAACATTTAAGCTCCTTTTTTCATTAACTGTTGGTCACGGTTTTGTTGGTAAGTGACAGAAACCCTATCTGAGTTACATTATGTAATAGCAGAAATGCTGCTAGACATGATGAGCTGGGGAAACCTAAGGTTACAATAGGAATAGAATCTTCCTTTTCCTACTTTTTTCCCCCCTAATCCTAAGCACTGCTCAACTCAGACTTAGATTCAGAGGATTGAACTGGGACTTCAGAGCAAGTAAGTCTTTTTTTTTTTTTTTTTGCTTCCAGGGTTATCACTGGGACTTGGTGTCTGCACCAAAAATCCACTGCTCCTAGAAGCTATTTTTTCCCTTTTTGTTGCCCCTGTTGTTTATATCATTATCATTGTTGTTATTATTGCTGTCGTTGGATAGGACAGAGAGAAATCGAGAGAGGAGGGGAAGACAAAAAGGGGGAGAGAAAGACACCTGCACCTGCAGACCTGCTTCACTGCCTGTGAAGTGACCCACCTACAGGTGGGGAGCCCTGGGCTGGAACTGGAATCCTTAATGCAGATCCTTTCACTTCCCACCATGTGTGCTTAACCCATTGCACCACTTCTCAGCTTCCTGCCCAAGAAAGTCTTTTGCATAACCATTGTGCTAAACTATCTCCCTCCTGCCCTCCACCTCCCCCCACCCCCACATACAGAAACACACTCAAATGCACTCTCTTCCTACATTCTTTTAATTTGCTAGTAATGGCTTCATGCCCTTAGTCTGGCTTCTTTCTTTTGACAGAAAATAATGGTTGTCAATTTTAATTGAAACTCTTAATTTACAAATCCTCTTACCATTAATACTTCCTCCACTGCTCCTGTTGGATAAAGAAAAATGACTGAGTTAGGTAATGTGTTTCCCATTACAATTGGAGATTTGGGGAAAAATAGTAGCACCGGGTCCTTTTGACTCTAACCTCCATAGAATAAGCACTGTGACTAGGGAGGAAAGGTAATAGGTAATATAAGAAAAAGTTCAGGGCCAGGTGGTGGTGTGCCAGGTTGAGCACACACATTACCATACAAAGGACCCAGGTTCAAGTCCTCAGTCCCTACATGCCAGAAGAAAGATTTGCAAGCACTGAAGCAGTGCTGTAGATATCCTTCTCTCCTTATCTCCCCATTTCCTCTCAATTTCTCTCTGCCCCAATAAATAAATACATAAATGCAAATTGTTTAAATATAAAAACAAGTTCAAGTCACATCATTTACTTACACTTACTGGAAGTGTCATAAGCTCTTTATATCTCAATTTTTCGCTTGTAAACATGGAGGAGATGGTAGTTACTGACTCACAGAATGAATTTAATGAGTTGTTGGCAGTTAGGACAGCGGTAAGGCCCTTTCCCTAGCCTTCTGGATTTGGATTTAATTGTTAGTGGTCTGATGTAGCAGCCCTCCTTAGAATATGCCTTTGAAGATTTTATATCATTTTTGTATCTGTGCACTGTTTCAACCTTCCTTGCCTAACCATTGGAAAAAATCCTGCCAATCTGGCTCTTAACTAACTTTACCTAACTTTTCAGACTACTCGGTATCAGGTGATTATATTTATGCTTAGTTCTAGATATCTCTAGCCATCTCGTTTCAAAGTTTAAGGAACAATGAACTCATTTAACCCTGTTTGCAATTTCTTTATGTAGTCTTCTTCCATCTAAAACTGTGGGTCTTTACTCCATTTAGAGACCAACCTATTATAGACTGAAATTCTATAAGCATTCTATGAATATTGCAAGGATCTAGAAGCTTGCAAGTTCAAAAATAGTAAACACTTATTGAGCTTTTATTATGTGCCAGATACTGTGTTAAGCATTTTCTATATGTTATATCATCTTGTTTTCATGTAACTTTTTGAATAGGAGTTTTTATTTTAGCCACATTTGATAGCAAAGAAACTAAGAGTCAGAGAAGCTATAAAATTCGCCATATTTACTAAGTAATGAAGTTTATTGTCAACAATTTTGCTACAAGGGCCTATTTTATGAAGAACCACACCAAAGAGGCTTATTCTTCATGACTACTAAGAGGGTTTTTAATCACATTTATCAAATAAGTGAGCTCTGTATATTCAGAGCTAAGCATTCTTTCATTTATAACACAGAACAGGAGAAAAAAAAATCAGTGAAAGCTATCTTATAATTTGGTAATTCCCAGAAGAATATTGCAATCAAAAACAAACATTTCACTGAGATAAAGATATATTTCCTTTTATACCAGTATCATCTTTTACTTACTCATTTTACTACATTGTGTTAATATTCCACTTATTAGAAGATACAACACAGGGTTATTTCTTGAACACTCCCTCCTGCACCCTTGTACATACTAACTTCCTCTATTAAGTCAGGTTCTATGCATTTTATATGGCATTCATTAAAATTTCAGTGAGTCATTTAAATAAATGAATAATGCCTGAGTGAGAATATGCTTAACCACACTGGTTAGCAACTCACTCTTTAATTGTTTACTAGTCTTCATAGTATTCTAGGGACTAAGATGTAGCCCAGCGATGGAGCACATGCTTTACATATATGAGACCTTAGAATATATTCCTACAGCCCCACTCCCTCCCAAAATTCTAATTGTAACGTGACCAGGGACAAAATGCCATTCTGTTATATATTCTCATCCTTTTTTCTGTAGCTCAGCATGGATAAGCTGGAAAACGTATTAGAAAACAATGTTTCTAATGATTTTATATCAAAATATGTTTCAAATTTTTCATGCTAAGAAAGTTACCCTCTGGATTCTTAAACTGCTAAGATGAACTGAATGCTTAGAAGTTCCTGTAATCATTTCTGAAATCTCTAAAGTGAAGGAAATCTTCAAAACAGGAATTGCTTTATGACCCATGCCTCTCCCACATGTTGTGTTTAAATGGGGCTTAATTTCTGTGGATTTATAAGTAAATGTTTTACTTCCTAAAATAGGAGTAACAAGAGAGGATGGTCAGTAGAAGATAAACGTTAGAGGGATAGATTATGACAGCCCCAGGGACAACAGCCACTGCAATTTACAGCTAAATTTCCTCCATATCAAATCACTCAAGCATTGTTACGAAGCTTATACACATTCATTGCCTTCTTTTTCAGCAAACAGGGCCTTTCATGCCTCTTTCAGAACAGTGAGTACTTTTTGTCAACAACCAAAGCCACTCACCGCTGTGAAAATAACTTGGAGTAAAATCCAACTAGGCAAAAAATTTTTTTAAAAAAATACATATATATTGTATTTGTTCCTCAGAATGGAAGAGGAAAGATATGTCTGGAGATATTATATTCTAAGGGGTATGGTAAGGAGGCTTGCACACTGCAAGTCTTGTTGGAAATAGTCAATTCGAGTTTGAAATTCCTTCCGGATGGAAACAATTTTGTCATCCTCTAACAACGAATACTTGCATGTATTTTCCAGAAGCTCTTTTACTTTGACAACTTGCTTGATTCAAGAGCAGAAAGAGAGAAAGGAATGAATGTTGTATTTTGTGATCCTAAGTATAAATGTTTCTGAAGTTATGTGCTTCCTGTAGCCCAGCACATAGTTGATAACTCATGGCATAATTTTAATCATAGTCTCTGATTGAGTTAAATGACCAAAAATGACTGTTACAGAAAGGAGAGACAGGGCATAGAATATATCTGTTTCTCATTTGAGAACAGAAAGCCCTAGAAACTCATTAACTAAGGTACATGAAAGTGTTAAATGACAAAAATAAGTCGTTTTCATGAATTCTGAGATAAAATTAGCCTATTTGTGAAGTGACTGTGAAGGTGAAATAATGTTAGGTGGCCTCATTTATTTGCCATAATCACAGATAAAGTTCTAAATCACCAGCCACTAAGCTTCATAAAAGCATATTTCATCCTCAGTTTGTAGTGCATTCATGTGACTTTTGCTGGACTATTTTCTATGATTCAATATTTACCTCCACTAAAAAGTGTAGGTGAGAGTGTGAGTGCGGAAAGTGCTGTTTGCCTCATCACTGTGCTTACATGGGTTCATATTTCTTATTGTTTACAGATCTAAAACTTTGTCTTAAGTATGTCTCTAAAATACTGTCTTTTAAAGAATTTCTCTAAAGCTGAAGAATAATTTTTAAAAAATATTATGAGAGAGGACATTTCCTAGAACATTCTTTTTGACTTGTCTCTTGAATCATCACTTTACAAGCAACCCCCAATATAAAAAATATTGTCCGTGAGGTTATGCTGCAGCCATCTGAGCCAAGGGAAAATAGTTTTCTTTTTTTTTTTCCCCCTTTTGTTGCCCTTGTTGTTTATCATCGTTGTTGTTATTACTGTCGTTGTTGGCTAGGACAGAGAGAAATGGAAAGAGGAGGGGAAGTCAGAGAGGAGGGAGAGAAAGATATATGCCTGTAGACCTGTTTCACTGCTTGTGAAGCGATTCCCCTGCAGGTGAGGAGCCGGGTCTTAAACTGGGATCCTTATGCCAATCCTTGCGCTTCACGCCACGTACACTTAACCTGCTGTGCCACTGCCCGGCTCCCGGGAAAGTATTTTTCTAACACCTAGTACTTTTATTCTAATTAGACCTACCCCAGACTAGTGCCTATGTAGCAAATAGAATAGCATGCATATTTAGATTTGGTGCATTATTTCACTGAAAATGTGTACTAGATTTTACTGGAAAGACATATTTTCTAACCTTAGTGGTAATCTGACTTTGGTGATAACTAGTCCCAAAGCACTATTTTGTATAAGTACTTCTCATTTTCTCTAGTGACTAAGAATTAAAAACTTCTCAGAATGTAATACTTTAATTTCTTTGCAGTTATCTAGGTTTATACATTTTTATGGATCAGGGTCAAAAAAGCTGAACCCTCAGAATGCCTTAGATGCTAGAGATAGTTAGATGGATCAACAGATCCATAGTTCTGTTATAAGTATTGTTACAGAGATCAAAATCTTGGGTTGATAAAGTAGTCTCTGTTGGCTTTTGTCTTTATAGATACTAGAACATTGTGTAGCTGTTTATTTCCCCCTTGTTAGGATCAAACAAGTCACCCATTAGAATAACCCTCTCAGGTGGCAAGTGGTGGCACACCCAGTTAAATGCACATAGCACTAAGTACAAGGGCCTGCATAATGATTCATTTTTAGGAAAATAGAACAAATGCTACAAATGGTTATCTGGAACCAAAAAAGACCTAGAATTGCCAAAACAATCTTGAGAAGAAAGAACAGAACTGGGGACATCACATTCCCAGATCTCAAATTGTATTATATGGCCATTGTAATCTAAACTGCTTGGTACTGGAACATGAATAAACACACTGACCAGTGGAATAAAATTGAGAGCCTGGAAGTAAGCCCCCACACCTATGGACATATAATCTTTGACAAAGGTGCCCAGACTATTAAGTGGGCGAAATAGAGTCTCTTCAACAAATGCTGTTGGAAAAAATGGGTTGAAACCTGCAGAAGAATGAAACTGAAACACTGTATTTCACCAAATACAAATGTAAATTCCAAGTGGATCAAGGACATGGATGTTAGACCACAAACTATCAGATACTTAGAGGAAAATATTGGCAGAACTCTTTTCCACATACATTTTAAAGACATCTTCATTGAAACTAATCCAATTACAAAGAAGACTAAGGCAAGTATAAACCTATGGGACTACATCAAATTAGAAAGCTTCTTCACAGAAAAAGAAACCACTACCCAAACCAAGAGACCCCTCACAGAATGGGAGAAGATCTTTACATGCCATACATCAGACAGGAGGCTAATAACCAAAATATATAAAGAGCTTCCAAACACAACCACAAGAAAACAAATGACCCTATCCCAAAATGGGGAGAAGTCATGGACAGAACATTCACCACAGAAGAGATCCAAATGCCCGAGAAACACATGAAAATATGCTCCAAATCTTTGTCAGAGAAATGCAAATAAAGAACAATGTGATACCACTTCTCTCCTGTGAGAATATAATACATCAGAAAAAGGTAACAGCAACAAATGCTGGAGAGGTTGTGGGATTAAAGGAACCCTCCTGCACTGATCATGGGAATGTAAATTGGCTCAACCTCTGTGGAGAAAAGTCTGGAGAACTCTCAGAAGGCTAGAAATGGACCAACCCTATGATCCTGCAATTCCTCTCCTGGGGATATATCCTAAGGAACCCAACACATCCATCCAAAAAGATCTGTGTACACATATGTTCTTGGCAGCACAATTTATAATAGCCAAAACCTGGAAGCAACCCAGGTGTCCAACAACAGATGAGTGGCTGAGCAAGTTGTGATATATATATATATATATATATATATATATATATTACTCAGCTATTAAAAATAGTGACTTCACCGTTTTCAGCCAATCTTGGATGGACCTTGAAAAATTCATGTTAAGTGAAATAAGTCAGAAACAAAAGGATGAATATGGGATGATCTCACTCTCAGGCAGAAGTTGAAAAACAAGATCAGAAGAGAAAAAACAAGTAGAACCTGAACTGGAGTTTGTGTATTGTACCAATGTAAAAGACTCTGGGGTGGGTGGGGGGAAGAATACAGGTTCAAAAAGGATGACAGACTAGTGGGGGTTGCATTATTATATGGAAAATTGGGAAATATTATGCATGTACAAACTATTGTATTTACTGTCAAAGTAATATAAAACATTAATTCCCTAATAAATAAATAAATAATTATTAGTAGAACATTTATGATAATGGTGAAAGAAATCACTCCTATTTCTACTGTACTCATACTTGTCCTTGAAAAACACTAATAGATGGTTATTTAGAACATACACCAGACTACAGAGGACATTTCATTAGGCTCTCAAAGTGTAGCCAAACCTGTTGTGCCAGTTTTTAAATAACTATGCCACTAATATAGCCAGCTTCCTTGAGATAAAGAACAAGATAAAATTCATGAATTTTGAGAGTGAAAACTCATTGCCACACTTCATTTTCTGTGAAATGAATCTCTTGGTCAGAAGTGATGTTATGTGGGATATTACTAGAGTGAATAAGGTATTCTGAAACCTAAAGTTGATAGCCCTAGCTGAACCACTAGAGAAGGCACAAATACCTATTTTAGTAAGAAATAAGTATTGCCTTTTTCTTGATAAAAGGGGGTCACAATGTAAATAACCTGCAAATAAAATAAGTCGTGGCTAGCTGATCCATCTAAGGAATAGTGGCATATCCAGAGCAATTGATGGTCTCTAGAAAAGTTGTTTGCTGCAACAGGGATCTTGGTAGGGGAATGTGATCTGATCAGTCATAGTGAGAGAAAGTTCAACATGCTGAACCCATGCATAGCCTCTGTAGTAATTTAACTAGTGGCCTATTATGCAATGACAAGGGTTTCTCAAGAAATAAGCTAACTTTATCTTCAGAAAGGGCCATCCTAGCCACCTGACTATAAAGTATCTTCTCTGAGAAAGCCACTCTTTAATGAGCATTCTCACAGGATTAAACCCTTAACACCTCAGCTTATTTGTAAAGGTCTAGACCACACACCTCCTTCTCATATTTCCTAACAACTAGTATTCTGATCATGTTTCTTTAAAACCCTGGTTTATGCAGCCTAACCAAAGGCTCTGCCAAACTAAGTTCATGCTTTATGCTACCCTTTTTTCTAGGAAAAATGAATGATCAGGCACTGATAGAAGTTTTATTTATTGGGAGGGCTTCATTACACTACAGAGGTATCAAAGGGTAAACCTACAATGCCTCACCTATGTAGCCTGCATATAAGACATTTTACCATGTAGCACTGCTATAAAACCACAGGTATATATTAAGAGAAAGTATAAAGTGGCAAAAATAGGACAACGGGTGCCTGGGTTTATGCAACTTACTTGTGTCTTCAGAACTTGCTTGGACAAAAATCATGTGTTTATTATTTCCTTTTAATGATGAGATATAGTTGCAAGAAAACACATTTCATGGTTTGGTGACCCAGGACAGTTCAAATCATAGGCTAAGTTGAAGTCCATCGTGAAGTGGCCAGGTCTCTGCTATGGCCTGTAATGATACAAAAATTGCTTTTTTAAAAGAGAATTTACAAGCTGAGGATAGAATTTGTTCTGAAATTCTTTGAGGGTATAATATGAAGAAGTTTTTCCAAAATCTTTAAATAGTACCCCTTTTAACCACTTACTCTTGGAGAAGCATTGGGTCTGCTGGGGCATGTGGCCTAATTGGCAGAGCAATCTCTATAGTGCTTGACTTTCTGTTCTGTGCCTCACTCACAACTGTCAGCTTTATGGATGCCTCAAAAGAAGAGCCAGAGTTGCATTCATAACTGAATTATGCTTTGTTCTATCCAAAGAGGCTCACTAGGTGAATTAGGTGATCTGCCATTTTCTTAGTGTCAAGATGCAGCAATTTTCCCCTGATAAGGCTATTCATGGATAGCTTGGTCTGTCTGAAACCACTCTGTCTTTAGAAGTTTCACCAGTACAAATGTATATATACCAATTGGGCTTCACTGATCCAGGCTGTCTTTTCCAGCTAGTAAAACAGAGATAGAAATAGAAAGACAGAGAAAAAGTCACCACAGCACCAAAGCTACCTTCAGAATGGTGGGAGTCAGACTCAAACCTGATTCATAAACATATAAAGCCCAGTCTCCTAAATTTTTGTAGTTTCACTTCTTACCCTCTCATATGCAAGTATCTTTTCTAGTTATCTAAATAGTTATACTATTTTCTTGTTACCAGATCTATCAAAAAATTATGTCATCAAAATAGTAACATCAGTGTAATAAACCAGAGAAATGTACTGGGGAAGAGAAAGGTGACCAGTACTGAGGCAGACAAATTGTGACAGGAGGATAGATGTTGGTATATGTCACTCAGATAGAACGGTGACGATATATTGCTGTCTGGTTTCACGAAAACCGTCCTGGTGGTGTTTACTTTTTGCTATAGAGAAAAAACAAACATTCACCAAATCAATAGCTGCACAGTAGGTGCCAGGGGTTTGTGTTAGTTTGTTCCCAAAAAGACAAAAAAAAAAATCTGCAGTAGTCAAATTTTCCATAATCTACTGCTATTCTCCCCATCAGTACATTTTTCTAAGATCAGACGAGATCGGGCGTGTTCATGGTGGTATGGCGGTAGACATCAGTCCATTTTTTATAAGGACAACTAGGTAGAGTGGGTAACAGTCACAATATTTGTATACTTCAAGTCTGACTCTGGCACTAATCTTCATGGTGGTTTACTATTTTTTCAAATATAAATAATTATACTGGCTTCAATTAAGCCATTCGACACTTGCTAACATAATGTTTCTATGTGTTAGTGCATCAAGAAGGGGGTCCTTCTACATATTAGGAACGTTAATTCCAAGTATACATACTAGAACAAGTGTAATAATCAACTATTTGGTTTGGAGACCCACGCACCCAGTTGTGAGAGAACCCTAAGCCAACTTCCATTGATTACTTGACCTTCATAAGACCCTTCTCTAACTTGTGGAGCTCTATGATATTTTATGTCAACAGGAATTAGTTTTAGTTTGGAGTCAGTTTCCATTACCACCTGAAAAGTCTAATGATTTTTCTGTCACGTTTTATTTTTTAAGATTTATTTGTTTACTGAGAGAAGAGAGAATAACACTGAGACCAACAGATTTCTCTGGCACTTGGGGTGTTGATGATCCAACCCCAGGCTTAATTTATGAAAGTCCTACAGTCTACCCACTGAGCTACCTCTTCAGCTGCTACAGTCACACTTTGAAAATGGGCACACATTCAGTGGACTTTGGTCTATTGCAGCATATTTGGGGACTCAGCAAGGAAAAGGAAAGACGACTAATGGGAAATTGGGGACCTAAGTCTGTATGATGGAATAAAATGATTATCTGGTTGAGAGTAATATGTTTTGATACCTTTTTTAGGGAAATGTGAAAATATACCCCTCTGACTATAAAATTTCTGTATATTGAAGTTTATTCAATACAGTGGTATTGAAATTGAAAAAAAAAAATCACATGATTTAAGGTGAAAAAAGGAATTAGTACAAGTTTCTGGAAGTGTAGCAAATCTTATCTCAAAAGCACCAAACCTTCTCTTTATTCAGATGATTGTTGGTGTATGAATTAGCTCAAGTTTGGAAATTAATGGAACAAATAAGGATCATGTTTTGGTAAGTCAAGTCATATTTCTGTTCACTATACATAGAACTTGCCTTTTTTACTTTTCTCTTATTATATTTTTATTAACTCATTATTGGGTAAAGACAGAGAGAAATTGGGAGGGTAAGAAAGATAGAGAGGAAGTGAAACAGAGAGGTATCGGCAGCCCTGCTTCACCACTTATGAAGATTCCCCCTGCAGGTGGGAACCAGGGGCTTGAACCTGGATCTTTGTGTACTATAATGTGTGCACTTAACCAAGTGCACCACTGCCTGGTCCCTCATAGAACTTTTCTACTTACCAAGATTGAGACTTACCTGTACAACTTTTTTTATTCTGGGGCTATGATATTGACAAAAAAAAAACTGGCCAAAGCCAAAAATCTTTATGATTCAATATATTCTGATTGGTGCCAGTAACCATGCATTTGGTCCTTATAGTAACCATGCCTCCTTGCTGTTTTGAGGATCAGAAGCTGCCACTTTAGCCCTGTGAATTCATCATCATTTCTTCAAGTTATGATCCAAATTTTACAATAGCAGGGCTAACTGTGATTTCTGACCTCTAGTGAAGAGCAACTACAGATCTCTTTAAGAATACTTCCTATTTAAGATGGGTGGCAAAGCTAGGATATCTTGTTCGAAAGCTTACAGCAATATATTAGAACTGGTACAACTTTATGCTCCTTTGACCTTGGTGTCCTACCTGTGAGTTTTAGTCTTGTATTTGCTCCCTAGGTTTATGTTAAGATGAATCATGCAAATAGTACTCATACAAATCACTCAGTAAATATTGTACCTCAGTATAGGTCATGATTTCTCATTTCTCATTTGGGACCTTGTAAAACTTGAATGTGACTATAGATCTAGAAGTATGGGAAGGATATGATCAGAGGATGATCATCAATGTCTTTTAAGGCATTACAGGTTCACCAGGAAAATAAAGACTAATAAAGACTAAAATAACGAGAACACAGTAAAAATTCCTTCAATGTAATGCAGACAGGACTCAAACCTCAGGCAAGAGATAGAAGAACTTCTTCCATTGGCAAAGAAGGTCCAAAAGATCAGCAGTTAGAGTATCAAGATAGGCCCTTATGTCTCATCCCAGTTTTCAGAATCTTATTTCCTCCAGTCTTCTAGAAAAAAAAAAAAAGAAAAACAAAAGAAAAGAAATGAAAAGAAAAGAAAAGAAATGAAATGAAAAGAAAAAGGAATCCAGAAAAAGAAATTCTTTCAAATTGAAAATTCAGCACCGACAGAATTAGACTTCGGCTTTGAGGATCTATCTGAAATTTAAAAAAATATTTAAATCTTAGCCTCACTCTTAAAGGAAATAGGATTTACTTCAGTATACTTATGAACGCTTTCAATTCCCTTTTGAATACCTTGAGATGAGAAATTAAAGCACTGTGAACTTTTCTTTTTCCCCTCTTGATACGTATAGAGAGGCAGAGAAAGTGAGAGAGAACACAACAGTAAAGTTTCCTTCAATGTGATGCAGATCAGTCTCAAACCTGGATGGCACAAGTGAGCTATTTCACTGGCCCTGAGCTCATTATATTCTTTTTTTCTTTAGAAGTGTCCACCCCCCCGCAACATTTCCTTTCTTTCTTTCTTTTGGATAGAGACTAAGAGTAATTGGGAGGGAAAGGGAAAAGATAGAGAGGGAGAAAGAGACACCTACTATTCAAGAAGGCTTTCCCTGCAGGTAGGGACCAGGGATTTGAGTCCCAGTCCTTGGACACTATTGTGTACTCTCAACCAGATACACCACTACCCAGACCCCTGCTCATTATATTATTACTTCAAGTTATCCAGAACAATTATAAACTGCTACTCTATTTCACTCTGCCCAGTATTTTCACTCTAGCCTTTTAATGCTGAAAATACTTGGTCACTCAAGAACCCTGTGTTCTAATGTCCTTGACATCAGGTATCCAAAGGTTATAAATAGAGTAATATTTCTGCTTCTGTTCCGTGTTGTCAACCTTGAGTTACTCATTGTCATATGACTGGATTACCAATGCCCCTTTTAATCTGGGATGCAGAATGACTAGTACCTTTAATTTTTTTATTGATTTATCACAAGCTTACAATATGAAATTTTAGAGGTATAGTTTCAAACGTAGGTATGTATAAAATTTACCACATCCATCATAAAAGCTGAACTGACATTACACTAATAACATAAAGCATAGGAATGCCTTTGGCCATTAGTGCCTTTAAATTTAATCTTGTCTGAGAACCAATTCTAGGAAAAAACAGAACCAATATTAATAACTTATTCTTAAGATTTTGTTTCTGTGTAACCGCTGCACTTCCCATAATGAATTATGGGTGAAGACATCATTAGAGAAAAACCTTTAAAATATAAATAGATTATATATATGTGTGTGTGTGTGTGTGTGTGTGTGTGTGTGTGTGTGTATGATAGAAGTAAGTAATTGCAGCAGGAAGCTTATCTGAGGCAATTGTAGGAGCTAGTGTTGGTGAAACAATCTCTGTAAGGTTTTGTTCACTACAGAAAAGTAAATGGACTTTTAATTACCATAAAAAAGAGGGTAGAGAGCAGGGAATAAAATTATAAAAGGGCAATTTACTTCAGAAAAAAATTAGGGAAGAACATACAAGAGACAATTAAGTAAGCTTCAAAGTTAAGACTAGATTCCCAGAAAAAGTGAGATCATAAAAGTGCTTTAGAATGGGGGGGGGAGCATGTTGGAAGATAAGAGAGGGATTGAGATTGTGTATGCGTGTGTGTGTGTGTGTGTGTGTGTGTGTGTGTGTGTGTGTGTAAAGCCTGCGGTGAAAACAAATTTTACAAAAATTAACAAATAGTTAAACTGGCTTAGAGAATAGATCACAAAAGTAGTACACATGATGACTTGTAAGACTGGGAAAGCAAGCAGAGGTTTCATAAATAAGTAACCAAACCTGTATAGTTATAAGTCTCTCTTGAGAGCAATGAAGAGCCACTAGAGATTACAGAATATGGTAGGGCTTAACTATATCTGTATTTTCAGAAAATTATTTTGGATGCTTTTACAGAATGAAAAGAAAAAAGGGGGGTCAGATAGCCTAGTTAGAAATGAAAGATAATTCTGAGCTGAGCCAAGTTATTGTGGTGACTTAAAATCAGAGTGTAACTTAGACTAGCTGATAGATATTACAGCAGAAGCAAAAATTCCAAGGGGAAGGTGGGGTAGGGCTGAGAGCAGGTTGGAGACCCAGTGCACTATGATGGAGTCCTTAGTTAGTGTTAGGAAGATACCTGCCATAGGCAGCTAAGAAACTACTCATATGACAACAACTGTCTTGTAAATCACTGCTCCCCCCCCCAATAAAGTGGTTTGAACATAATAAAATAAAGTGGATAGAAAGACATTGAAATGGTGTACTTTCTAAATCAATATACCAAGTACATGGATTAGAGGGAAGAATGAGATTCAGCATGGTTCTCAACATTCTTCTTTAGTGGTGGCAGTCATTGGGTTAGGGAGCAATAAAAAAAGCATCCCTGTATTAGATGTTTAGCAATTTGTCTCAGAAAAATTAAGTGAATCCCCAAATTGCAATTCTAATAAACTAGTAAGTGGTAAAGCCTGTTAAGATTAGACCTCTGATTTCTTAATCCATGCCAGTAATAAACTTCCCCTTTTAGGATTACTTCTTTTTAATTTTCTAGATAATAGAACTATTATCAAGTAACTATGCTCCCTCAATTACCTATACCAGTAATTCTCAAAATATAATCATTAGTATAAGTATTATTTGAGAACTTGTTATATAGGCAAATTCTCAAGCTAAAGCCAAGATTTAAGCAGAAACTCTAGCAGTGGTCCACAAAATTCTACTTAATGGAGTTATCCTGAGTTACGATTCTTTTTTTTTTTTTTTTTTGCTGTTGTTGTTGTTCTTTTTTAATTTTTTATTATCGTTATTTATTGGATAGAGACAGCCAGAAATCAAGAGAGAAGGAAGAGACAGGGAGAAAGAGAGACACCTGCAGCCCTGCTTCACTACTCACAAAGCTTTATCCCTGCAGGAGGGGACTAGGGGCTCCAGCCAGGTCCTTGAACATTGTAACAAGTGTGCTCAACAAGTTGTGCCACTGCTGGTTCTGATTCTTATATATGCAGAATTTTGAAAGTCACTCTCTGAGACTAATGATATTGAGAGTTGCCTTCACAAAAGTCTTACCACCTCTAATACTTTTATCCCAGTTTGGAGTTAACTCTAAAGGGCTGTCCTAGTTTTAGTAGTCTTCATGTTTTTTTTTAAGACTTCATTAAGACGGCACTGCAGCCCAACTTTTTATTTTAACCACCTATGTTTATTATCTTTTTTAAATCTCTTTATTAGGAGATTAATGATTTACAGTTGACAGTACTGTAATAGTTTGTGCATGAATAATAAATTCCTAGTTTTCCACATAACAATTCAACCCCTACTAGGTCCTCCTTTACCATCATAATCCAGGACCTGAACTCCACCACACTCCTGACCCCAGAGTGTTTTACTTTGGTTCAATACACAAACTCCAGTCCAAATTCTGTTTAGTGTTTTCCCTTCTGATCTTGTTTTTCAGTTTCTGTCTATGAGTAAGATCAGCCCATATTTACCCTTATGTTTCTGGACTTATCTTACTTAACATGATGTTTACCATCTTTTTGCCAAGGGTGTTTACCCAACACTCTTTTTTTTAAATGTTTTTTTAATATTTATTTATTTATTTATTCCCTTTTGTTGCCCTACCCAACACTTTTAATTATCATTACATATTTTGTATCCTTAGAAACATAATTGGCAATAATAATCAGATGTTACCAGAGTATAGACACTAAGGCAGACTGCTGGAGCTTCATTTCCTGACAGTCTCCTGGCACTGAGGACCTCATTACTGATAGAAGATGGAGCTCCTGGCAAAAGGTAACAATGAAATTGCTAAAATGTTCATTGTATTGAATGAGTTTGTATAAGAACAGGAGTAAATACACTAGTATCAGGTGTTGGAGAAATCCATTGTTATTATATAACACATAAGAATAATGTAATTATTTGATTATTGATATGAAAAACTTTTGCTTTGGAAAAATAAATATATACTGAAAAATTAAAAGGTAACTAGTTATGAAAATTTATTTTTATTTTTTTATTTTTTGCTTCCAAGGTTATTGCTGGGGCTCAGTGCCTGAACAAAAAATCCACTGCTCCTGGAGACCATTTTTTCCTATTTTGTTGCCCTGGTTGTTCATGTTTGTTGTTCTTATTGCTGTTGTTGTTGTTGCTGCATAGGACAGAGAGAAATTGAGGAAGGTCAGGAAGACAGAGAGCAGCATAGAAAGACACCTGAAGACCTGCTTCACAACTTGTGAAGTGACACCCTTGCAGGTAGGGAGCTGGAGGCTTGAGCCTGGATCCCTGTGCCAGTCCTTGAGCTTTGTGCCATGTGCACTTAGCTCTCTGTGCTACTGCCTGGCCCCCTAGTTTTATTTTTTAACATAATCTGTCAAGGAAATGCTGCATCTAAGTGCTAAGGGAACAAAAGAAATTCCAAGGCAATATAGGGTCTAAGCAACATATACCAGCAAGCACCAGGAGAAGGTGTTTGGAAACAAATGCTAATGGTGTTAGGAACAAGTGTGTTGTTTTAGGATCATTCTCCTGGAATACAGGATTTAACATCCTGGTGAACCTCCCCCCCCCACTACCACCCAGAAAAATGCTTAACATGATTGGAGGAAACAATGCCTACATTGCAGTCAGATAAGTTGAAAAGTGGGTGTTATCACTCCAGTTGGTGGGAGAAGAAAACAAGAATCCTTAGAAGTGAGCATACAGGATGGAAAGCCAAGAATCCAGTATTTGTATCACTTGTGTTTGTTGTCGAGATGGAAAGTAAACAAAAGTATATGAGATAATCTTTCTGAGAAGTGAACTCGAGCCCAAGCTATTGTACCTACACCTTTAACTGTCTGTATATTTTGAAGGAAGGCAAGTTGTAGTTAGTATATACAATAGATGTGAGGATTCAAGAAAATTTTGATGGAGAGAGAAAACAAAGGCAGGTAGTGAAGCTGCCAAAATTTAAACTTAAAACTATCTGACTCTTACAGCTTTTTCCTATATGGATTGCCATAAGCATGAAATGAGAAAAATCCTAATGCGTGGAGTCACATTTGAGCTATCATATGTTTACAATATTACCTACTGCCATGGGTATTACATTAAATGTAATTTGTAAATTTTAAAACATCACAACAATTGAGTTGTAATCTAGCCAGAAACCATATGCTTGAGTGCCAGACACACAACAAACTAGTTTTAAAGTTTAGTACTTTACCATAGTTTAAAAGGGAGAGGGCAAGACATATAGCAACCTATATGGCAGTCTCTTTTCTGTGTTCCTTTTGCTTCTTGCTATGGTGGTTTTGACAAGGTATGTTCAAAGGGATGGAACTGAGTCTCAGAGATTTATTTTAACAAAATGTAAAAGGTAGAGCCACTTTTTTATTTATTTTTTTTTTACTGAGATTCACTCTTATAAAAGGTGGTATTTTGCTTTGATCCACATCCATGCTTACCCACTGAAAAAGGAAATACAGCCAACAAAATTTTAACCCATTACTGTACATTATTAATTTGAAGGGTTTACCTAACTATAGTAGTTCTTACTTAGTGTCAAAGTGAGTCTTAGGAATGGTTAGGGCTATGGTAGGACACATTTATATGGCTCTGGTCATGTTTTGAGACCCTAGTCTACCACTCCTTAAGATTTAAAATATATATATATCAAGAGATGGGTTAGGGGCCTAGGGTCATACTTTGGTATGCACAAGGCCCTGTGTGTTCTATCCCTGGTACTGAACAAAAGTCATATAGAACATCATACAAGATGAAAAGTTGCTTTAGTTTCTCTCTGTATATCTGTTACTAAACAGAAATGAATTTAGAAGTCCAGTGTCAATGTTAGATTCTAGACATATTGACATCATGTTTTTGTTTGTTTTGTTGTTTTTCTGTTTATTTGTTTTTTCTCTCCACATCTATTTGGAGACAGCTGAATGCCTGGACTATGAGAACCTTCCATGGTAAATGCAAGAAAGACAGATGAAGAGAAGAACAGTCGGTGCCTTTTCTTTTTGTTCACACACTCTTTAAATGCTCCTTCCTTCCTTTTTTAAGCACCAGGTGCTAAAAAATGCTTAATTAGGTCAAACTTGGGGGGAGGGGAAGCTAGGGAGAACTGAAGTAGGTTGCAGGTAAATCAAGTTACCCAGAAGCCATTCTGCAGTATTTATGCCTGTGCACATAACACACCTAAAACATAAAAATGAGGCTGACTAATTATAACATTTATAAGGGTGTGAGGGGCCCTGAAATTCCATTTCCAGGGGAGAGTTGAGTCATTTGTCCTTGCCCAAAGCTTGTAATGTATATGAAAGTAGTGAAAACATGGTGTGCATGAAAGTCGTGCATTGTACCATGGATGTTCAGATGGCAGTAAAACCTGGAATGTGGAATCAAAACAGTGAATTTTACATCTTCCCCTAAACGGTTTATAAAGTGAGTTAGAGAGGATATATCATAAATAGTCCTGTTAAAGAAATTGCAGTGAAATGGGCCGGCTTACATTCCCACAGAACATCTGCCTCAGAAGTTGTCACCTCTCCGCCTCTGCCACTTTTTCTAAATGCCTACTATATCACAAGTATGTCGCTCTAGCTTATTGAATCTTATTGAATAACAGAGAAAATGTGCTCCTTCCTCCTCTCTTAAATACCTTTAATTCCTGATAGTTTGCTATATTTCTGTATTATGAACTAAGATAAAAACGTAAACTCTAATGTGCTTCACAGAAGCAGAGACTGGAGGATCATATAAAAGGAAAGGAAAAAGTACCCTCATCCTTTGTTCAAATATTTGCACAAAGAGCAATGGGTAGAAATAATAATTTCTAACCAAATGCAGTGTTTCTTGGTGACCCAGAAGGAAGTTGACTGATTATGACTAAGGAAGTCATATCCATTAACTATAAAGCTGAATTTGCCACTCCAAGTGTATTATAGTCCTCAGCTTTGAAAAATCTCCCAACTGTTCTTGCAATTGAAGAGACAAAAGAAATAAAACAGTACAATATTAAAGAAAGCAAGCAACTCTTATCTCTCTACTGCATTTTTTTTTTTTTGTAAATTAGTGTGAGACTCACATCTTCCAAGTTAAAGTGTGTGTGACAAATGAAGGAAGCTAAGTGTTATATATTGCTGTGCTGACTACCTAGCAAACACAGGAAGACTAAAATGGAGTTAAGCTAATAATGTGGGGGCTTTTCAACATAATCTTTTGTATTCTGGGTTCTTTCAGCTACAGCATGTCTGTAACTGTGACTCCTGTTGGGCTCAATTGTACTTGTTGAATCCCATTCTTCTTTCAACACAGCATGGCTTCTGAACTGTTTCATTTGTGTTCTGTTGTATAATCAGACTAAAAAAAATAAAATGATAAGAGTATTTATATTTTAAATAAGCCTATTGAAAAAAAAAGATGCCAAAGAAAAGTGGTACCTAATTATTCACTTCTTATCCCCAATTATGTGCATTTACTTCTTCTGTGTCCTTCACCTTCTCCAAGTGTCCTGTGTACTGAGTCAAATATAGTGTGAACACTTATTAAAGGAAAATTCACTAAGTCTTTTAAAAGCTTACTAAGTTGTATATATCTGCATTTAAAGAAGACAGAATCTTAGGATTTAAGAGCATAAAGAATCTTAAAGAGTTTCCACCCCCAGAGCATTTTGCAGAGAAAAGACTCAGTTAAGGAGGCAACATTCTATAGTAATAGAGGCAAGATTGTCAGGATTGATAGTGTTGGGATCAATTTGTGACTCTAGATTTCTAGCAGGTTACTTACTATGGCAAGGAACACTTGATTTCCTCACCTAGAAACGTTGATAAATGTTTACTTCACAGGTGTGTTGTAATGATAAAATTAAATGACACCAAATAGCTAGTCCACAATAAAGTGCATGATAAACATTCAATATAAACAATTTCCCCCCTCTTCCCTTACCTACAGTTACACCCCTACCCTAGTCAAGGATAGAGTCTAGAAATACTGAAGATTTCTGGATTCTTACCTACAAAACATCCCATCTTTGATTAGTCAGACTGGGCTATGATTTTTCTCACCATGGTCACAGAAACCCAAACAGCTAAGGAAATAGGTTTCAAATCCACCAAAACAGAGCAAAGTAAGATGGTGCATGGAAAATGGAGAGAAGCACATCTGCAGCACATCAGAAAGTACAGAAATGGTCCTTCTCCTTCCCCTGTAAATTGTGTCATATTTCAGTTTTAACCAACTTCAAAAAGAGGAAAGTCTTTCTGTTACTGAAGAGGTTACTCGGTAAGGCCAGCAATATTCCTTAGGACCAACAATGGGTGAACACAGAGAATAAATCTCAAAAAACAGATCAAAATGTGCATTCTCACTTATGGTCATTATGTCAGATCATTCTGGAGGGGGGCTTAAAGTTTATTGAGCACCTACCGGAATGAAGCATTGCTTTCAACAAGGCTTCAAAACTGTGTTATTGTTAAAGGGAAAGGGGGGGGACAGATGTTGTCCCCCGTTCTTAAGATTTGTCAAACATTTTTTTCTCAACAAAGAATTGAGGAGAGAGCATGATTATACAAGTAAATATAAGTTTGTTAAAAAAAAATTCACATGTTAGGGCATGAGAGGGAGAGAGACAGAGAGAAAAAGACTGACTTATATTGTGTTGGTCACATTATAAAACCAGAAAGACAGCATAAGAGAGCAAGGTTCAGCCTTTTAAAACAAAAACCTCACCTACACCAATAACCACTTCTATTTTCTGTTATGCCCAGAAGTCCGAGTCCCGATCTCACACAAAGAAGACCAGAATCATATGCAATAGCAAGAGCCTTTACTAGCAAGCTTAAGCTTGGGCCACAGACACCCTTCCACACAAGGGGAGAGTCTGCGACAGTATTGGCCCCTGGATCCACCACTCCCACGTCCATGCAACAGAGGCGGGAGAGTTCAAGACCAGATGGCGACTCAAGTCTGTCCCCAAACACTCAAGCTCCAGTTGCTTCACTCCTGACTCTGCAGACTCTTTCTCTCCTGGTGACTCTAATCTTTGTTCCTACCACTACTGCTCCTCATGCCTCATTGATACTGGGACAGTAGTCAGAAATAGAGATTGGCCCAAGATTGGGCCCAAGAAGTTACAAAGAGACAAGGGGGAATGTGAGGTTAGAGAAAAGCCCCGAATATTGAGAACAGCTTCTTCTTCTAGCGTTTGCCCTTCTTCCGTAGCCAGTCAACAGCATCAGGTTGAGCCTGATGTAAAGTTTCGAGACCTCCTTTGAATCTAGAGAGATGGCAGTCGTTGACTATGTGGGTCATAGTCTATCTGTAGCCGCAGGGGCAGTTCGGGTCGTCTCTGGCTCCCCAGCGGTGGAACATAGTGGCGCACCGGCCATGGCCTGTTCCCGAAACTAATTATTCCTTGTTCCCTGTAAATATTTCCACCTGTAACCACCCTGTGACAACTATAAAAAGGTGGGATGAAAAATGATTGGGGTCGCAGACTCTCCCCTTGTGTGGAAGGATGTCAGCGGCCCAAGCTTAAGCTTGCTAATAAAGGCTCTTGCTATTGCATATGATTCTGGTCTTCTTTGCTTGAGATCGGGACTCGAACCTCTGGGCATAACACTTTCTGGATGGTATCTTCTCCCTCAACATTATTACCCTGACTTACAGACATGGGCTCAGAGAAATAAAGGAAATAACGGGGGCGAGGGGGGGGTAGTAACTGTCAGTGCGAGGATTTACATTCAGGAATATTTGACTTCAAAGCTGCAGCTGATTTCATTGCACTTACAATCTCCCAGAATTATTCACTTCATCACATATTGGCCAACATTGGTCAAATGACATTATAAGTACGAGTAATTGGGATTACAGTAATTCGATCAACGCCCAGCAAAACTATTCACAGTATTTAAAGACCTGTGCTAGGACCCTACTTCACAACCCAGGATGCAAATGCAGAATTAAATAGAAAATACCTCTAATGAGGGATGGGCTAACCTATCATTGGAAGCATTTAATCATTATATTTCATATGAAAACATATTAAATAAAGAGATTTATTTAAAATTTACTGACCAGACACTAAAATGAGTTCACTAAGCAAAAATATAACCTCAGTTTCCTCTTAATTCTGTGTTACATGAAACTGAAAACCTAAGAAGGGAAAGGCAAGAAATCTCCAGGTAAAGCTGAGATGGCTGCATGAAGAAAAGCCTGGGAAGTTTCAAGGAACTCCAGAGAAGGGCATGCAAAGAAATCACACAGGAAAGGTGCAATGTGTGTGACTAGCAGAAGAACAGCTAAGAATACTAAACAAGACAAAGGAGCTGTTACTTCTTTTGCCTCCCCCCAACCCAGACCAAGGCCTGAGGCCTGAGGCCAGTGATTCAAGGAGTCTTCTTGAGGCTGCATTCCAAAGATAAGTTGTCTTGCACCCCTAAACTCAGAATGTGCCCTCTAGAGCCAACAGTGTCCCCGCACACAAATAAAGGGTTACCCAGCATACTTTCTGTGAACTTGCTCAAGCAGTCTGTCTAGGCAGAAGGTCTAGCCAATCAGCAGCTTTCTGTCCCTGGAGAATATGTGGGAGTGTGAGTTGAAGAGTGAATTGCAGAGAATTGCTTGTGGCTACCTGAGGCCAGAAGATTAAACCTCCCAGAGAGATTAAGCCTCCCATTTTCTGCTAAATTTATCCTACTTTTACCAGAATTGTACCTAGGCTGAGTCTTCAGAGAAAACAACAGCACAGATGATCGAGGATCAGAAAATACCTAGAATAACCAAAGTAATCAAGAGAAAAAAACAAGACCAGAGGTGCTTCCAGATCTCAAAATATATTATAAGGCTATTGTAGTTAAAAATGCTTGGTATTGGAACAGAAATAGATACAGGAACCAGTGAAATGGAATTGAGAGCCCATAAATAAGCCCTCACACCTATAGAAATTTAATTTTTGACAAGGGAATCCAAAATAGTAAATGGAGAGAGTCTTTTCAATAACTGCTATTGGGAAAGTTAGGTTGAAACAAGCAGAAGAATGGAATTGAAACACTACATCTTACCACAAACATGAGTAAACTCCACATGGATCAAAGATTTGGATGTTAAGCCAGAAACCATAAAATATTTAGAGGAAACCATTGGCAGAATTCTGTCTCCCCCACCTTTTTTTTCTTTCTTTCTTCCTTTCCTTCTTTCTTTTCTTTTCTTTCTTTTTTTTTTTTTTATTGTCACCAGGATTATCACTGGGTCTCAGTGCATGCACAATGAAGCCATTGTTCCTGGTTTACACCACCCTCCACCTTTATTTCTTATTAGATACAATAGAGAGAAATTGAGAGGGAAGGGGTAAATAGAAAGGGAGAGATAAAAACTGGGGAGATGATATGGACAGAATAATCACCAAATGATGTTATAAAAGTCTAGTAAACATATGAAAAATGCTCTAAATTGCTGATTATCAGACAAATGCAAATAAAGACAATGAGATATCACTTCACTTCTATAACAATGTCATATATCAGAATGGACAGTAGCAATAAATGTTGGAGAAGTTCAGGGGGGTAAAACAACCCTTCAGCATTGCTGGTAGAAATGTAAACTATTAGTCTAGCCCCTATGGAGAACAGTGTGGAGAACTTTCAGAATGGTAGAAATGAACTTAGCCTATGGCCTGTCAATTCCGCTCTAGGAAATATATCCTAAGGAAACAAGTGCAACCATCCAAGGAGATCTATGTACAACTATATTCATAGCAGCATAATTTGTAGTAACTCAAACTTGGAAGCATCTAGGTGTCCAGAAACAAGTAAGTGGCTAAGAAAGTTGTGGTGTATAAACACAATGGAACACTACTCAACTATTAAGAATGATGAAGTCACCTTCTTCACCTCATCTTGAATGGAGCTTGAAGAATTCATGCTGAGTGAGATAAGTGAGAAAGATAAATACACAGTGATCTCACTCATGGACAGAATTTGAAAACAAGAATAAAAGGGGAAAACACAAAAACTTGAACTGGTTTTGTATATTGTATCAAAGTAAGGGGTTCTTGGGAAGGAAAGAAGGTACAGGCCTTGGGGGTAGAGGGAGCTTTGGTATCCTGGAATATGATGACAAAAAAAAAAAAGACCTAAATTGGAGGTGAGGTCATTTTGCTGACACTTATGATGAAATGGTAGGATGAGAATTTTTACCCATGTGTCAACAACCAACTGTAAACTATTAGTCTCCAATGATTTAAAAAATAGCTTAGGACATTTTATGCTGGGCTAGCTTCACCAGAGAGACAAGGAACTAGTGGCAGCATGGTAATACAATTCTTTATTGATGCAGGTGTCCCAGAGTCATGTGAGCACAACGGGTTTAGGCCACATGGAGCTAGCAAAACGGCTTTCTCCTGCTATGCATGCCAGCCCTTCTTTAGGTCTTCTCCAGGTCGGGATGCAGAAGAGAAAGAGAGCAAACCCAGGAATAGCAGCGGGGTTTATGGGATAAAAACTAGAAGTTGCAAGTCGGAAACGGAAATGTCTCGGAAAGGGGGTGGAGAGAGGCAAAAGGCATGCTGGGAAGGTGGAAGCATCCTTAGCAACTGTTGCAATGGTTTTAACTGAATTAGCAATACCCTGAGGGGATAACGTGGTGGGGATCTTTCAGGCAAAACAGTGATTATGTAAATAGACCACAGCATCAAGCAATGCAGAGGAGCCAGCATAATGCCCAACAATTTTATTTTTTTAATTTGGAAAAAATTAAATTGCCATGTATAGTAGAAACTACAAAGAGAGCTCTCAGTCTTACTTTTTTTTTCTTTTTAAATTTTTTAATATTTATTTTATTTATTTATTCCCTTTTGTTGCCCTTGTTGTTTTATTGTTGTAGTTATTATTGTTGTTGTTGTTGTTGGATAGGACAGAGAGAAATGGAGAGAGGGAGGGGAAGACAGAGAGGAGGAGAGAAAGACACCTGCAGACCTGCTTCACCGCCTGTGAAGTGACTCCCCTGCAGGTGGGGAGCCGGGGTTCGAACCGGGATCCTTATGCCGGTCCTTGTGCTTTGCGCCACCTGCGCTTAGCCCGCTGCACTACAGCCCGACTCCCTCAGTCTTACTTTTATAAATAAATTATCATTTATTGAAAATAATTTTACTGTTACTATTGAATTAGGACTTGGTATAATGTAGGTTGATAATGTTTTTTAATTTATTTGCTGTTTGTGGTTGGGGTTTTTTTGTTGTTGTTTATTTTTATTTTTACTAGAGCACTGCTCAGCTCCAGTTTATTGTAGTGTGGGCGAATGAACCTGGGACTTTAGAGCCTCAAGCAAGAGAGTCGATTTGCATTATCATTATGCTATCTCCCCCACCCTTAGTGTAAGTTACTAATGATCGTTTTGCTTAGCTATGAATGTTCCAGGCTCTGTGCTAATGTTATTGCAGCTGTTTTTATTAAAGTACAGCTTAGCTACTGCAAAAGTCTCAAAATAATGTCAAATAAACATCCAAACATAGTAATCTAGAGATTAAAATGTGGTTTGTTATGTCAGAAAGGCAGGGCAACTCCTCTTTTGCTCTGCCATCCTCAACACCTGGCTTCTACATCATGGTTCAGAATGATTATTCCAGGTTGAACTTCCTCTAGGAAGGAAGGAGGGAAGTGGAAAGCAGCATGACTCCTTCCCCCCATTAAGAATATTTTCTCAGAAGTTTTACATATCATGTGAGACTGACCAATGTCCTCAGCTAAAGTTTAATTTCTGGGGGGAAAAGGATTACCAAGTAATGGGACAACTACTAAAGGCATCCAATCTTCTGTATTTGGTGTTGTCATATCATAATAGGACAATTTGAAAATTACTCTGTCAGAAGCAATTTCATGAATTTTATAGGCTGTGGTCATTTACTATGAAGCAGTATGTAGTCTAGATGTACACACAGAAATAAAATTGTTAAAAAAAAAAAAGGGCTAGGCAGACCTAGAGCATACAAATGTACTTGGAGGGTCCTTGCTAAGGAGCTATGGCATCAGACTCTGGCTTCATTTCTCTGGAAATTGTTAAAACCAACAATTTATAAAGATCAACATAAATAATTTAGCCCTTTCCTAACAAAAATACAGAAATTATATCATAAGATTTTTTTTCAGAAGCTAAGCCAATGCATATCATAATTTTTATTTTGATACATTACTTTATAGATAGACACAATAATTTTATATGAGTAAATATGGAAGGTTGATATTGTAAATATTCAAGGTGTATACAGCACCACATTATACCATATAAGTATTGAATTATATAAGTGTAAATGTTACACATATAAATATATCATGTCTTTGGGGGTCAGGCGGTGGCCCACCGGATTAAGAGCACATAGTACTAAGCTCAAGGACCTGCACAAGGATCCCCTTTGGAGCACTGGCTCCACACCTGCAGGGTGGTTGCTTCACAAAAGATGGTGCAGACCAGCAGGTGTCTTTCTCTTCCCCTTTCCTCTCAATTTCTCTGTGTCCTATCCAATAATATAATACACAAAAATATCATGTCAGCCAAACTTAAATATTCTCTAGTTGACTTGCCTGATATATTTTAGTCAGAAACAATATAACTAGTAGCATAGACCATTCAACTTAATCTTTTCAGTAACTGTGGATTTTGTATTATCCCCCACTTTATCCATCAGGCTTCAGAAAGGATGAAATCACTTGTCAAGACCACACAGGTCTTAAAGAGAAGGATCAGACAACACATCAAAGTAGTCTTCCTGTAAAGACTATTAAGTCTTTTTTTAGAAAGCCCCAAATCTAGGCATATTCAGTCATGGTTCTCTTGGATTTTTTCAGGTCATTAAAAATCATCACATCATGTGTAAATGAAAATTAAAGTGAGATGTAGCTCCAATGTTGAGGCTGTTCCTTCACCTTATCACCCTCCCTAACTCATTTTTCCCCCTCTTAGTTTCCCTGCTATTGAGTCCACAGTGGAGGGTCAGGAGGATATATTGGAATTGCATCATTGAGACCTCCCTAACTCATTTTAATCACTTAAGATAAACTTACCTCCCTTCCCCCTACTTTGTAACATATTGTGGTGACTAATTAATGTACTCAGAAAATTCTGGGTAAGTTTGAATTTTATTACAAAGATTCTCCCTTTCCTTCTTAATATTACTAGTCTATAGGGAAAAAACGAGTTCATGAACTAAATGTTATCTGAAAATGATATTATTAAATTTTGAATTTTACTAACTGATGTTACATTGCATGTTATCACTTTTATTATCAATTTCAGATCAATAAAATCCTCAGGTACTAATGCTATTGAATAATATATATTTTAGATGACAAAGATTGAGAAAAAAATTCATCTGTTCGCTGTTCCCAGAATAGCTACAGAAAACCAATTTGTTTCCTTCCTAGTTCTGTAAGAATCAGTTGATTATAATGGAACAAATGGCCAAAGTAATTATAAATTTTATTTTTGTGTTAACATTATATTGTTTAAAGATGCCCTATCACACATACCATGCATGATACAATTAATGTGTGTGTAACTCTTACAAGAAACAAGGCCATTCCTTTTACTTCCAACTTTAAATGGAAATTAAACATTAATGTTATAAAACCATTGACTGTTGCTTTTTTTTTTTTCTTTCTTTTTTTTTTTTTTAGTCAGAGTGTTGCTCAGTTCTGATTTATGGTGATGTGGGGAACTGAACCAGGGATTTTGGAGCCTCAGGCTTTTTACTTCCTCCTGTGCTTTTTTTCCCCTTTAATTTATTTTATTAGTAATTTAATAGTAATTCTGTCTGAGCCTGATAGCTAACATGCTGGTGGGCTAAAAAGTATTATCTGGGAAGATGGTATCAGAGTTGAGAATATAACTAGAAAGCTGAATTAAGGAAGAGTGGCTCCCAAATATGAAAAAAATATAGAAACACTGTTAGCTATTAACCCCATCGATCTAACCTGGGGCCCATATCTATTCATATTTAGCACAGGAGCCTGTTCTTAAAAGAAACTATAGATTAGGTTCAAGCCCTTGCACCCCACCTGCAGGGAGTAAGCTTCATAAGCAGTGAAGCAAGCCTGCAGGCATTTTTCTTTCTTTCTCCTTCTCTGTTCTCCCCACCCCCTCTCAATTTCTCTCTGTCCTCTCAAATAAAGTAAGATAAAAGGGGGGGTCAGGAGGAAATGACCACAAGAATTTATGGATTCTTTGTGCAGACACTCCAGCAATAACCCTGTTGGAAAAAAAAAGACAGTAGAAAAAACTTCAAGGATAATATAGCATCATTTTATATGAAAAGAAGAAAAAAAGAAGGAAGGAAGGAAGGAAAGGAGGGAGGGAGGAAGGAAAGGAGGGAGGGAGGAAGGAAGGGAAGAAGGAAGGAAGGAAGGAAGGAAGGAAGGAAGGAAGGAAGGAAGGAAGGAAGGAAGGGAGGGTGGGAGGGAGGGAGGAAGGGGCCTAAAATAGAAGTATGCATTAGCTGATTAGATGTGGTATTTACTACATTTTTTTTTTATTGCTACCAGGATTATTGCCAGGGCTCCATGCCTGCATAACTAATCTACTTTTTTCAGTGGCTATTTTTCCTTTTTTCTTCTTTGTTTAGGGTCTTGAACTTGGATTCTTGTACATGGTAATGTATGTGCTTGACTAGGTATGCCATTATCCAGCCCCATCCAATTACATCTTTATCATGATACAAATATATCACTCTCACTCCTTAATTATGTGCCATGTGTTAAACTTCTGTGATGGTTAGTGAAAATCTCTACATATTCACAGTAATGATATTAGTTTTCCATAAGGACACAGATGACAGCTTGGGTATGTCAGGTAACATTGAAAAAAAGAAAGAAAATAAAATGGAAAATTTTAATGAATGTTAAAATGCTGCACAAATTCTGTGCATCCTAGTATGAAGATGAATTATTTCCAGTTATTCTTTGTCTACTTTTTACAAATGTAAGTTATTTGAATTAACAGTTTGTGAAAAGCTTTACATCTTGACAAGTGACTGTGGTTTCTGATTGGTACCACAGTAAACCAGTAAAAAAGCAGAAACAGTACTTTTACCTTTAGTTTCCTGATTATTAAAAACATTGTTTTGCTTTATATCTTAATGCTTTTCAGCCACCAAGTTGCAGATACTAATATGATGCTGTCCTGACCTCCCAAGTAGATGTTCCCAATGTGTACTGGAACCTCACCTCTCCAGAGCCCTACTCCACTTGGGAAAGGTAGAAACCATCTGGGGGAATGGGTCAACCTGCCAACATCCATGTCCAGCAGAAAAGCAGTTACAGAAGCCAGAACTTCCGCTTTGTGCACTCTATAAAGAATTTTGTTCCATACTCTCCAAAAGAGATAAAGAATAGGAAGCTTTCAAAAGAAGGGATGGGACACAGAACTCTGATGCTGAGAACTATGTGGAATTTTACCCCTGTTGTCTTATCATCTTGTTAATCATTATTAAATCACACATACACAAAAGAGTACTTTTAGTCAGTAAGTGGCCTTAAGTTGTTATTTCTATTCAAATGCTGACTTACACAGCTCTGTAATTCCTGATACTGCTTTCTGGTTATTCTAAAGGGTTATTATTTCTTGGAGTGTCATTATTTTTTACCACATACACATATCACATGTATTATTTCCCATAGTCACAAATTTAACAATTTTTTTTAAAAAAACTATACAATGGGACAATTAAATCTTCTAAATTAATCTTGGTCATTATGTCATGGCTCCTACCTTCTGCAATATTCAGACTCAGCAACCAACACAAGACAAAATACTCTAGTTTCTTATTCTCTTAGCATTCTTGTAAAGATCTGTAATAGGACTAGGAATCTTATCCAAGTTTCCCTGTTTGAATTTCATTTCTTTATATGGAACAGAGGACAGAAATTTAATTTGTAGAGTTTGTAAACATGTGGCTATGTGACATCCTAAGTGAGAAAATGAAATTCTATTTTGCTAAAACAAATATCATTTCATGTGTATCCCATGCCTTTCCCAGAGGTACTCAGGATAATCAATTGAAGTCTTGAATTAAACTGCCTTCCCTATGAAACACTTCATATCTTTGGCAAGGATGGTGCAATAATGTTATTTCATCACATCATATTTTTTGAGGACCCCCCCAGGAAAAATGCATGCCTAGTCTTATTACAAAGTATATCTATATATTTTTCTATATATCTAGCTTTTTTTAATTCAGAAAATGTTGTTTTATAAGATTATTGATGTTTTAATGATACGATTTTATAGTCCCCAAGACTTGAGGTCCACTATTTTATGTGCCAACTCCTTCTCATCATATCATTCACTCTGAAACCCTTATAGCCTGTTCCACTATTTCTATTTCCAGATGTAGTGTTTAAAAATAGTATACAGTCTACTTACTAATGATGCTTACTGTTTATATCCTTTGCCTTGCAACTGGAATGTAAGGTTCACATGTTCGATCTGTGTTTTGTCCAACACTGAATCTCAAGGTCTTGGAGCCGTACTTATGTTATACAATCAATAAATATTTGGCTAAAAAGAGAAAAGGTATGTGTATTCCAAACATTTGAAGAAAAATTAAAATGTGAGTGCTTTATGGGACATGTTTTCACTCTTATCTCATTTAAGACAATTGTTTAGCTTAACATTTTAGAAATGATTTTTGCAGTCATGTTTTTAGAAATGTTTATAATATTTTAAATTTGTAAATAACTTTATAAATAAATTCCATCAGAAATATCACTATTTTCATATATTTTTTTTTCTCATTCCTTAAAATGGCTATTTTAGTTTAGGACATTGTCTCCCTGGCTTCTTGTCACAGCCTGATTGTTCTCAAGGCATCTGATATTTCCCTTCTAGAATGTGAGCATTATTTTCATATAAGTTTATTAGAAAAACACATTATTCATAGGTCAGCTCTTCTCAGAGCTCTAATGTTCCCTATTATTTATCTGGGATAAATTTCAAGCTCTTTGCTGTGGAATTCAAGAAGCATTGCCCTTTGCATCCATGTAATTTCTAAATATATGCCCATAGTTCCCTCACCTCATATCTGACTTCCATTGAATCAACATGCCCGTCATCTCCTGAAACATGGCTTAACCTTCCTAGCTCAGTTGACTTAGACCTGCTGAAATTCCCATCTCTCCAAATCCTAAAAGACCTCTTGTTCTTTCTCTTTCAGAAAACACTTTCTGATCTTTAGAGACAAAAAGTATTCATTATTAGTTGGCTTTAAAAACTACCTTTTTACCTGGACTGGAGTTGGTGTATTGCACCAAAGTAAAAGACTCTAGGGTAGGGATGGAGGGAGAGTACAGGTCCTGGAAAAGGATGACAGAGCACCTAGTGGGGGTTGTATTGTTATGTGGCAAACTGATAAATGTTATTCATATACAAACTATTGTATTTACTGTCAAATGTAAAACATTAATCCCCCAGTAAAGAAAAAAATAAAATAAAAACTGCCTATGTAAGTTTCTAAACCTTACACTATAAGGTGCTGCTATAAAATCCTCCCATAAAATTTAAATACCTTAAACAGAAATTACAGTTTACACTATTTCTATTTTTATTTCCCAGAGCATTTTGTACAGTAATAGAAGCTAACAGATAAATAAAATAATGCTTTTTTATAAATAAAAAGTAAATACATGTAGGGATTTATACTTTCACATTAAGTGGAAGATTTAATGTTATAATATAGAAAATAAATAATAGCTTATATTGACAAAGTCCTTTTAATTTAATAAATGTTGCATTTATTCTTCACAGCAGTTTTAAAAGATACTCATGTTCCTACTCATGACCACAGAATGTGAGCTCAGATCTAGAGGGATACAGAGGTCACATAGTCTCCTAAGTTGAATATGGGCCCCAGACCAAATCAAATCGATGGGGTTTACAGTCAACAATATTTATACCCTTTCGCCATATTAGGGAGCTACTCTCTTCCCTGATCAAGCTTTCTGTCCCTTTTCCAGCCATGACATCACCTCCGCAGACAATAATTAGGATCCACCTGCATATCAGATTTCAGGCTCAGTGAAAAAAAAAATAGTATAGCTACAGGCCCTTTGAAATATAACTAAAATATTCCTACTAGCTACTTACAAAATGGAGGACCCCTTAACTCTTCATCTGCACTATTCCAGCCTTTAGGTCCATGATTGTTCAACAATTTGCTTGGCTTTGTATGTTAACTCTCTTTTCAGCCACCAGGTTCTAGATGCTAGCATGATGCCAACCAGAATTCCCTGGGCAGACAAACTCACCAATGTGTCCTGGAGTTCCACTTCCCCAGAGCCCCACCCTGCTAGGGAAAGAGAGAGGTAGGCTGGGAGTATGGATCTACTAGTAAACATGCATGTTCAGTGGGGAAGCAATTACAGAAGCCAGACCTTCCACATTCTGCATCCCACAATGATCTAGGTCCATACTCCCAGAGGGTTAAAGAATAGGAAAGCTATCAGGGGAGGGGAGGGGATATGGAGTTCTGGTTGTTGAATTATGTGGAGTAGTACCCTTCTTATCCTCTGGTTTTGTTAATGTCTCCTTTTTTAAATAAATAAATTTTAAAAAAGATACTCAGAGTTATTCCGATTAATACTATATTTGCAGCAGAGGAAAGAACTGCTCAGGTAGATAAGGTCAGTTGCCATAGGCCATGCAACTGTTAAGGAATATATTAAGGACTTGGATCCTGGTCTTTGAGGCTTTGCCAATATATCATACTACCTTTAATTTGAATGTATAGGTAGTATATGTGTAGGATATATACAAATACTTATAGATAACATTATACTTTTAATCTGAAATGTTTTTGAAATCCTGATCTTTATGAAAGTCTGATTATAATAATTCATAAGTGCATTCTTTGCATTGATGAATTAGTCAGCGCTGGTACAGAAAGTCTAATAATCACTGGATATTTTTGAAGAAAGTTAACTGAAATAAAATGTTCAAAAAGTTTCAACAACTCAGAACTGGAACTTGTGGTTGCAGAGATCTGGTGTTCAGAACAGAAGTAACACATTTCTAACAGAGATTTCTGACAGCGTATTTCTAATATACATGCTCCAGACTGAGACTGGGCTTAGGTGAGCAAGATAACGAATTAACTGTATTATATTGCAAATGCTGGATTTCTTCCTATTCAAAAAACAAGAGTTCAACATCTTTGGATTTCATTTTATATAATCTCTCACAGAATCCTACATCTATTCTATTTAATCCTAATATATAGAAATTCCTATGCAACTTTTAGAAATCAGAGATCCTAGTCTGTGGTTCAAGCATATGAAAGATACTTTTTTTTTTGGGGTGGGGGGCTTGTCTCAGCTTTTAATTAACTGAATCCCAACTTGAAATCAAGACTTAAAATTTAAAAGCTGGAGGAGAACTAAGGTCGTTGCTTAGGTAAAACTAACCTGTGGAGGTTTGATTCAGGAACACAATTTTTACCAAGTCCTTAAAAGGATTCTTGGGCAGGAAATTCATGATCCCCAATCTGAGCCCAAATCATTCAGATTCAGATAGCTTAACTTTCTAATTTTATGACTAAAGTACTCAAGACCCAGAGTTAAAAAAAAAAACAACTTCTGCAAACCTCCATAGCACCAAAGTGTTTAACAAAGACTTAGTCTCTTGGCTTCTAGTCCAGTGTCACATTAATCAAATCTCATTAAATTACCTGGGAGGAAAAATCATTTGAAGGGAGGGCTTAGTAGCAGCTAACCTGGTAGAGCACACAAGATACCATGTGTGAAGATAGATGTTCGAGTGTCTGTCCACTGCATGGGATTACTTACAGAAGGGAAGCTTTACCAGTAGTGAAACTGTGCTGTGGTATCTCTTCTGCTATGTCTCTTTCATTCTGTCTCTCACCCTCCAGCAACAGACAAACAAAAAACACTAGAAGTGGATTGTACTGATATGGAACCTCAGTTAACAATCCAGGTGGAAATAAAATCAAAATCAATAAGAAAATTCATCTGAAGTGCCAGGTTAGCTTTGCGGGTGGGAGAGAGAAATGACCAGGGACTCATGGGTGAGGGGTACGCAGTTCAGTCTTTATTCATGTGGAACATAGAGCAATCTAAACTATCTCTAATCACAATCCTGTCCTTATATATCCTGAGGCAGAAAGGTCAGGTCCGAAGAGGATGTAAGTAGGATAGGGGGTGGGGAGAAGGAAAAAGCATGCAAAACAGTGAGGATTAAACCAATGCCCTGAGGCAGGGCGATGCTTACTTAACAGTGGTTATGTAAATAGAATACAGTGTTAAGCAGGGGGGATTAAACCAAGAAACAGAAGGGGTCTTAGAAGCAGAATTTAGAAATATACCAACACTGAAGGATCTAAACAGCAATTATAAATTAACTTGAATTTTAATCAGTCTCAGATTTTATTTTGCTGAAGTCTACCTCTAAATGCTTAAAAGAGCAATGAGATTGCTAGGGAGGCAGCACATTCACTTGTTTGTTTGTTTGTTTTTTTTTAAATCAGTTCTTAGAAAGAGGATAATTGCAATATCTTACTAATAATATAAACACTATGATTCATGGTAAGTGATAGTCTCTCTTTATTGCAAATGCAGCCTTCATGATAGGGGTGGGGGATGCAGATTCTGGAATGCAGCTGAGGAGTAAAGTGATTTCTTTCTTTCTTTCTTTCTTTCTTTCTTTCTTTCTTTCTTTCTTTCTTTCTTTCTTCTCTCTCTCTCTCTCTCTTTTTTTTTTGCCTCCAGGGTTAATGCTGGGGCTTGGTGCCTCCAGGCCATTTTTCCTCCCTTTTGTTGCCCTTGTTGTTGTAGCCTCGTTGTGGTTATTGCTGTTGTTGATGTCGTTCATTGTTGGCTAGGACAGAGAGAAATGGAGAGAGGAGGGGAAGACAGAGAGGGGAAGAGAAAGACAGACACCTGCAGACCTGCTTCACAGCCTGAGAAGCAACTACCCTGCAGGTGGGGAGCCTGGGGCTCAGCCGAAATCCTTAAGCAGATCCCTGCGCTTTGCGCCATGTACGCTTAACCGGCTGCGCTGCCGCCTGACCCCCAGGTAATTTCTTAAGTTTCATTTTACATAGATATGAAGAAAATTAAGGTTTAGAGATAGAATGTTGGAAATATGTGGGAATGGCAGGCTAACACATTACCTCCACCTCATTTTTACTCTAATACATCTTTTGACATTTGGACCATAAACTTCTAAAGTGCTTGCTTACTGTTCCATCTTCACCAAAATAAAAAGCATATAAGTTCTACATTGATTTAGAGGAGTATTGGCTACTGTTAACATCAGTTTATTGATGCATTACTTTATTATGCATAATGATTTCTAAATTGCTTGAGTTTTGGGGTTTTTTTATTACCTTGATTTTTTTTTATTTTCATTTTGACATATTTATTCTCCAACAAAAATTTGAAGCTAACTGATTCAGAATAGCAAAAATGTTAAGCATGGCAGAATGATTGGGGGCTGGAGGAGGGAGTTATTTCATCTAAGGCTTAATTGGTGTCTGTAATTACTGACAATTCAGCTCTCTATTATTCATGTGTGGCTTATCCCTAGCTAAATGTTTGAACCTTGTGTTTCCTGGTCACTGGTCTGCTGTGGAGCCATGTTTTCCTGCTGTCAGTGCTTACTCAGGGAAATCCAACCAATTTTAATACTAATTTAAGCACAAAATCTCATTAGGAGGTTCAGCATCTCTCTTGCAGGAAGATAGCCTAAAATATACCAGAAAAACAAATATTGAGGTTTTGAAAAATATTTGTTGTCTTGGATTATGGTCTTCTTTTAATACAGATTACTCAGAACTGAATGGAAGTTGTAATTGATCCTATAGGTTGAGACACCAAAGTTGTCATTTTTTATAGGTAGGCAGTGACAAATTATTACAGATTTGCATGTCCCCACCCAAGTAGTGGTATTTCCTTTTCCTTGATTTTCTTTCTTACTGTTTTATTATTACTTATTTTCAGTGTCAAAAACACGTTACTATATGTCACAAACACCATCTCTATGGAACTGCATGCTGCAGTCATACCAAATTGATTGGAAGCATGAAGATGTACTCTTTATACAAGGCCTCCTGATTTCTTTCTTTTTCTGTTTGGAAAGTCTTTTGTTCTTTGTGTTGCTGGATGAACAGCTACTCATCTTTGGATGTGTAGGTCTCATGTCACTTAATCTGCCTTCCTTTCCTCAAGCTCCCTGAGAAGAATCGATTCCTTTGGGGTCATCTGTTCCTGTAGGTTTACATTTCAGTCTCTACTGTTGAACAGGTTATCTTTTCTAGTAGATTATAAACTCTACTGCCTTACTCATCCTGTTGTTTCTCTCGCAGTCTGTATCACATAAAAGACATTAAATTCATGTTTGAGAAAGAGGAGTAAGGAAGAGAGGACATAAGAAATAAGTTCTATGCTAGTCTGGGAATATTTACAACTGTGTTATTTTCTATGAAGTTTTAAAATATGGGGAACAGACAATCTCTGGCTTAATAAAGAATGCCTTTGATTTCATTCTTCTTTATAACAAGTGGAAGCTGGAGTGATCCGGGAGGTGGCACAGTGGATAAACCATTGGACTCTCAAACATGAGGTTCAATCCCCGGCAGCACATGTACCAGAGTGATGTCTGGCTCTTTCTCTTCTGTGTTTATCATTAATGAAAAAATAAAATCTTCAAAAAAACCACACAAACAAGTGGAAGCTGGGTTTAAGAGAATCAGTCATTTTATGTAGGAGAGGCAGCCTTATTTCCAAAGGAGATGACAATGCTCTAGAAAATAAAGGCCGTGTGGCACAGATTCATTTTACACACAAGACGTCAACATCAACTTACTTCCACTTTTACTTCTATTTTTAGCAGCAAAGTTAAAGGAAGAGAACCATAGAGCTGATCAAGTCAGTGAAGTATAATTTTAGAATAGAACACCTGGAACTAAACCCAGAAGTAAGAATTAAAAAAAAAAAAAAAAAGGAACCTTAGTGGTGTGGGGGCACAGAACTTTGGACTTGGAAATGCTATGGAAGTTTATCTATATTATCAGATAATCTAAATTAAGTCACCAATATAAAATTAAAAAAGAAAAAGAAAAGCAGAAAGAAACATCAGAATAGAGTATAATTCAATTCATTGACATGCTATGATCATAGATTTATCTTTTGAGCCTGATATTTTTCCACACACACACACACACACACACACACCCAACTCATGTAATGGCTTTCATTGTGGATCGTCTCATCACAGTGATTCACTGAATCTTAGCTGAGACATTACTGTTTTCTGCCTGATAGGACATGAACCTTCTACAGAGATTGCTAAACCAGAGAAGTTATCTTCTATATCTCTAATAGAGATCTTCAAAGGCTTTATAGTGATCTTAGTTATGTATAACTTTGCATCATCTTGGGTACAAAAGAAATTTGTAGACTTGACCACTATACCTACATTTCCTATAACTCTAATGTCACATTAAAAAATTGCTGTGAACTTATACCAATTTTCTTTTCTCAATTAGATTGTATACTCTCTGACATAAGAGTCTCAAATTGTCTTCAGTGTCCAGGACAGTTACTGGCTGGTAGTATAGATTTTATCAATATTTATTGAATTTATTGAATTTATTTATTAAAAGAAAAACCATTGGGATGAAACTGATTGAGAGACCTCAAGATTAGCAATGCATCCATATATTTTCTTCCTCAATTTGGAAAGGCTGCAAATTTTGTTGTTGGAAAGTAATTGAAAATATGAAAATTACGTTTGAGGGAATCTACACAGCTGTTGATTTTTGATAGCAAACTATTCTAGCCAACACACTAAATTAATTACATGACTTCCTTTTTTCAAGGAATAAGCTAACGGTTTTAGACAGATGCACTAAGCACAATAAAATCTAAGTTTATGAGAGCTTGCTGGGTTTGTTCAGACCTAAGCAATGTCCAGACTTGCTGGTGGGATGTCTGATTTTGTAACCTTGGAATAACAATAACCTGTTAAATACTGGCTGTGTGTCTGTGTCTCAAAAAACTAGATTAAAGAAATGCTTGAGGTGTCATATTTTGACAGATTTATTGGTTGATATAAAACCATCACATGTCACATGTTCTGAAAGCATAAAAATTAAAAAGAGATTTCTTATGGGTGAAATAAGGTAAATTAAAGTGGAAAAAAAATCCTCCTTCAAATACTTTTAGAGGCCTCAGATTGGTGATAGAAAAAAAATACAGTATTTTATTGTATTAGGTATCTTTTAAGTTAGTATACGTCTTTAAAAAAAAAGACAATTTTGCATTTTGTTAAATTTTTTCATATTTATTTTATCCATCTAATTTTATTATTTCCAAGTTATTTTATATAGTGCCATAATTAAAGGCATGTGGGAACTAAAGTTCATATATATCATGTTGGTCATTAACTATCAATGGCTTACACCATTTACTACTTCTTACGCTTTAGTGTCTGTCACATGGTAAATATGTCCATCTTTTTATACTAAACAATATGTCCTTTGCTCTGCTAGTAATCCGCAGGAGACCTATTTGAGATTGTTGATACACCTAACATGGATATGCTTGATACGTGAATATCTTGGGCTTATACATTTAATGGTTCAAATAAGCCTATATAATATATAGAACAAAGCCCCAAACAGGATGCTGAGGGTTTGAGATGCACTTCAAAACTATGCTGTTAATAGTTCTATAACAAAACATGTTCCCAAGCACAAAGTAGACTAGATGCAAAACAGAGATAAAAGGTTTTACAGCTGCTAGAAATGATATTCTTATTGGAACATAAGCAGTAGTTACCAATAGCATTTATTAATATTATATAGTTTATGATTGTTCAGCTAGAATTTGTCCCTGAAATATTTCAGACATGAAAGTTCCTTCCTTCCTTCTCTCCTTCCTTCCCTTCCCTTCCCTTCCCTTCCCTTCCCTTCCCTTCCCTTCCCTTCCCTTCCCTTCCCTTCCTTTCCCTTCCTCTTTCCTTTCTCCCTTCTTCCTTTTCTCCCTTCCTATTTTAGAGAGTAACACACACACATCACACACACACACACACACACACACACACACACACACACACACACACGGGATGTGGGGGGAGAGAAGAGAAATACCATGGCACTGAATCTTCCTTCAATGCTGTGGGGACCTAGCTTGAACTTGGATCACACACATGACAAAGCAGCACATATCCAAGAGAACTATTTTACTGACTCCTGCCATGGAAATCTTCATTTGTCAATAATATGATGAGAGCTACCTCTTATTATAGGAGATTATCGCTGACCTCTGGAGATAGACAAAAATTATCCATACCAGCAATGAACTTTTTAATCTTTTTTTAAAAATCACCAAGGAATATTTTTATCTTATATCAAAACTTCAAGTCAACTACTTTGCAGTACTTATTTTAAAAAATATTTTATTTATTTTACTAATGAGAAAGATAGGATGAGAGAAAGAGCCAGATATCACTCTGGTACTTTTGCAATACTTATAAAAAGATGCATGTCTTTTTAAAAAATACATTTTTATTATATTAATTGGATATAAATAAATAGAAATTGAGAGGAAGGGGGAAATAGAGAGTGAGAGAAACAGAGACACCTGCAGCCCTACTTCAATGCTTGTGAAATGTACCCCCTGCAGGTGGGGACTGGGGGCTTGAACCCCGGTCCTTGAGCACTGTAACATGTGTGCTCAACCAGGTGTGCTACAGCCCTGCCCCAGCACATGTCTTTTTAAGTAGGTAAATTCGAGTATGCTATCACTACCAGTTTAATTTATTGGCATTATAAGTCTCAGAAAGTCCTGCCAAATATCTTGAAAGAAAGATTTAAGTAACTGATAATCTAGAAAAAGGGGAAAAAAAACTAGGAGTGCAAATAAATGAAATTTAACACAAAGAAGAATGGGCAATTCATGGGGACCAGTCAAAGATCTGAAGTCAGAAAACTGAAAAATCAAACATGCTTTCTCTAAAAGGAGAGAAAAAAATAGCAGAGTCGAAAGGTTAAATAAAAACAGAAAAATTGTTTTTGCAAAAGAAAGTTATATATATATATGTATACATATATATTTATATATAGAGAGACTTTAAAGATAGAAACAGTATGACCTAATTTATTTTCTTTGATACCAAGAGAATATCTAAAATAAATTTCTGATTTGTGTGCATTATATAAAGAAATGTGCAGAGGTAGATTAAGGAAATATAACTTAATGTATTAGTGGTAGTTCACAACTCTCAGTTTGATGGAGTGTAGGAGGCTCACTCAAAGTGTTTCCTTTCTTTCTTTTTCTCCTCCTCCTCCTCCTTCCCTCCTTCTCCTCCTCCTCCTCCTTCTTCCCCTTCTCCTCCTCTTCCTCCTCCTCATGTCCTTCTCCTTCTCCTCCATCTTCTTCTTCTCCTTCTTCTTTTCTTCTTCCACAAAATTCTTCCCACCCTATTCTCACTGGAGGAGGTCTTTAAACTCTGGAGGGGAAGGGGAAGGGATTTCAAGTGGGAAAGGTCTTTTTTGTGTATTGTGATTTCCTATAGAGTTTGGAAGGTAATTTAGTGAGACTGTGAAAAGATCAGAGCAAATGTTTAACAGAAAATTTTACTGCTATGGACTCTTCCACTCTGGAAGTGAAAGAGTGAGAAGTTGTTTAAAGGGACTCATTTGGGACCCATATTTGGAGGGGGGAGAATTTTGTGACACATGCAGGTACAAACCATGTCCATAGCTTACTATCTCTGAAAAGACAAGTGTATATTTCTTATCCTTTGTTTTGCCTGAGACAAACTTTGGCTCAGGCTTCTTTAGTCCCCCCAACTGAAGCCTGAATGTTTGTTGCCCCCAAATCTCAGAACACTAAAAGCCAGAACATCTTCCCTTATCATTTTAGCAGGAGATAGCTCCAACTTGTTCCCCGCCTGTGCCCAAATTTCCTTTACTGCTTATTCCCCTTCTCAAATTTCCCCTTGGTTCTGAGATGCTTGTAGACTTCTGACATTAGAGTATTGCAATAGTATTTCTAATGAAAGTCTCTCCGCATCTAAGTCAAGATTCATTGTTCTTTCAGACATTAGTGTGTAACTAAGGGTGATCCCAGGTAATTTTAAGACAACTCTGCTGGTGGGGAACAAAATCTTGGGGCTAGTTGTATTGTGTGTACATTTGTCTTTTGGGAAAGGCAAAGAGACCCCAGGTGCACAGTTCTCTCTTCAACTTCAACTTTCCACATTAGGATGAATTTCTAAAAAAAAAAAAAAAAAAAAGGAAGCAAATACACCAACAAATAAATAAATAAAATAAAGGAAGTTTAAGGATTGCTCCGTAGGGCCTGCTCTCTTGGCATGGGGAATTGCTGGTTAAAAAAAAAAAACAGTTGCTACCTTCTCTAGGGGTGAGAGGGTGTGCTCTGGCAGGGTGTGGGAGAGGAGAGTCAGATATAAGGGGTGGGACTGACAGGGGCTTAAGTGGAAGGTGCCTGAAGAGTTACTAGAAAGGGCTCCGCCATGGGAGATCTTGGGGTAAGGGCGGAAAGGGTGGTCTCAGAGCCTCAGCACCCCGAGGTCAAGGAGCTTCTGCCCCGGTGGCCAGAGCAGCAGCAGCAGCAGCAGCAGCAGCAGCAGCAGCAGCAGCAGCAGCAGCAGCAGCAGCAGCAGCAGCAGCAGCAGCAGCAGCAGCAGCAGCAGCAGCAGCAGCAGCAGCAGCAGCAGCAGCAGCAGCAGCAGCAGCAGCAGCTGCTGCTGCTGCAGCAGCAGCAGTACCAACAGAGAGCGAGACGGAGTTAGGACCGCTCGGAGCGCCCAGGTCTCGAGGTAGTATAAGGTTTGCAATCCTTCCACTGCTGGCAGTTGCAGAAGAAGATCTGCTTTTAAGTGAAACCTACATTCAACCCTTCGGAGGGCAGCGGCTTCCCCAGGCTGGCTTCCTTTTTTCTCCCTTCTCCAAGTCCTGGCGCTCGCTCTCTCATTGGTCCGCGCCCCTAAGTTTGTGCAAAGCTCGCAGCCGGCTGGGAGCACTGTCCGGCTGGGCGCCTAGGGCGGGGGCGGGGAGCCCAGGCACCGCAATCCAGAAGCGTCGTGGGCCATGTATATTTCATCAAATGGACTTTGGGTGCGTCGCGTCTCGCAGCCATCAACGCTATGTGCAGTGACATTTCTGACTTGAGTGGAGGAATGCGCGAAGGAAGCCCGGGCGAAATTGGTACTAGAGGATCATCTTGGCGCCAATGCTAATTGTCCTGATTTATGCCCCTTCTGACTAAGCTCAACGCCTTCATCTAAAATAAAATGAAAGCTGTGCCAATGGGGGTAGAACCGCCGGGCCACTGGTTTTGATCCCTGGAAATCGTTCTGCAGCTTAAGAAAAAAACAAAAATTAAAACAAAAAAGAGAGAGAGAGAAAAAAAAAGAAATAGAGAAAAAAAATCCATCAGTAAAAGTTTAAGGCAAGAAGTGTCAGAGGCAGTGGCGCAAAGAGGCGCGGCGGAGCGCCGGCGAGGGGGGACTGGGCTGCGAGACCTCCGGAAGGCTGGGATTTCATTATTAATATCACCGTAATTTTGGAGGGAGAGGCACCTTTCTCATCCTCTCTTCCTCTCCGCCCACCCTTACTCCCTCCCCCTCATCTACCTGTCAAAGTCACTGATCTTTTTTGCATTTCGGAAGAGCACGTCAACGGGAAGGAATTCCCCCTCTGGGCGAGGGCTCCGAGAAGGGGCGAAGCTCTGGAGACTCCCCACCCCCCACGCCGGGGGCCGGCGGCGCAGGTAATTAAGCCGCGGGGAGGAGCGGTCGGGCGTGGGGCTCTGTGTCCGCGGGGTCGTCTTCCAGGCGGGCCGGACGCTCTCGGACCCCAGGGCTGCGGTCCGACTCCCGTGCACACCCCACCCCTTCCGCCCCGCCCGCACCCCCCAAGGAGGCTCGGTGGGAGCCACCGCCACACGCCCGAGTGCCGCCCGCGGGCCCGGTAGCTGCGGCCGCCGCCCGAGGCGGACCAGGCTGGGCAGGGCCTCCGCCCCGCGCCGTCGGCTGGGCTCCTATGCGGCGCAAGGGCAAATGGACCCCATGGTAAGTGCAGCCGGTGCCCCCTGCCCCCCAGCGGCTACCGAGCGTCTTTGCCCCTCTCCCCTCTCTTCCCTCAGTGCAGCCTCGGTCCTCCTGCCCCCTCCCTTCGGTGCGATCCACAGGCGGGAGGGAAAGCTCTGGGTGGGCGAGGAACTTTGAGAAGCGCCGGGAGGAGGCAGCGCAGCGCGCGGAGCCGGTGCGCGCACACACAGCCCGCACTCGCTCACACCCACACGCGAGTCTGCCCCGGGAGCGCCCGAGCAGGTTACTGGGTCTGTGTGGTGCAGCTGGTGCCTGGACACTGGGTCTGTGCCACCGTCGGTGGACTGCCTGGCACATAGCGTGCTTGCCCTCTCTCACACACACCTGACCACACACAGCGCCCTGAAGGGTCTCAGGTGGTTTTTTGTTTGTTTGTTGGCCAATTGTGTTTGCTTTTTATTGGGGGTGTGGGGACGGGGCTTGCCCTCTTGTCAGTCAACCCCTTGGGAGCTGGTGGCCACACAGAGCTTTTGAAGTTCCGTTCTGCTGATCTCCTTTATTGGTGGGAGATTAAACCACTACCATCTCGTGTTGTGCTGCGAGGGAAGAGACAAGACTGAGAGGGAAAGACTTGGTGTAGGCATATTTTTCTCAGATGCTTTACTGGCGTTACATTCATCAGTTGATAGATTGTGCTGGGGGCATTGAATTACTCCCCTGTATGGATCTGTGGATATCTATATATAATACAAATAATACTGAATATTATTTGGCCCAGAATAACCAATTAAGTGATTCAAACACTGGAAAAACTTAGATAAAAAAAGAAACTGCGCCCTCTGCTGTTTATTTTGCAACCTCACCGGGGACTTTTTTTTTTCCTTTTCTTTCTCTTTCTACCCCTTCCCCCGTCCCCCCCAACTCTTTATTTCCAGCAGAAACTTACTTAGTAGATAGTCATTTTACTGGGTCAGGAAAATTCTTAGCTGAAATTTTAAAGCGATTTTATTGGGGAAGGTCGGAGGTTGCATTTCCATCATCCCATCAGGTATAGATTTCTGGAGAGTACAGACTTTAGTTCCCCACCTCCTTCCCCTATTCTCTTAACCAGGCTTTGGGCAATGGAATCACTCATAACAGTTTGTCAGTCTTTGGAATGGAAAATTTTGAGTAAGGTTCAGACTTCCACTAAACATATGGTGTATCTGGCAGCAAGATTGCTCTGGAAGTAATGCCCTGGTTTATAAGTGAAAATACTGCAAGTTTTCTTATCTTAAAGAAATGAAAAAGATAACTGGAAAAATTTCCCAGTGCAATCATTTATTCAAACATGCTTGTTTAAAAAAAAGTTTTCCAGAGATTCTTTTTCTAGGAGGAGCAAGTTTTTCATTTTCGTTTTCAGATTTTCAGATCCCTTGTGGGATAATCAAACCTGTGTGGAATTAGCAGCCCAGGTTTCTGTGCGTTTTGAATTCCGTATCTCGCCCAGCCCATACCTCCTCCCATATTGGCAAAAGAAAGGCAGTTCAATAACTGCAAGATTCTTTTGGAAAATAAGTAACTTTCTGTTTTTCATTAAGATAAAAATTTGCATCTTTGCATTTGGATCACTATGCAAAGAAAAAAAAATGTATCAAGTGCTTCACATACAGTGTTGTCCCAGCTTCCACACATAAGGAGTGTATCCCTTATCTTTTCTGGATGCCATGAAACCAGATGTCTCATCACTAAAGACTAATTTGAGAACATTCAGAATTGCAAAGGACTGACTACTATTTTTAGATACTTGCTGTTGTGAAATTTTCAAACACCAACTACTGTTTTCTGATACTTGCTACTGTGAAATTGCAAAGTGATTACTTAAATTTTTTTCTAAGTAAACAGTTTATTAACATGGATAGCTATTTTTCTTCAGATATTTGTTTTGTCAGCTTTAACTGGACATGTGTATTAAAATTATTCAGGTTGGCTTTTTTAGGGGGGAGGCCAATGTATTTGCAGTTTTCCTTTTGTGTATTTGTAATTGGGGCAAGTAGCTATCTTTGCTCTATTATTCTTTTTAAAAAAACAGGTGCTTTTTCAATTATTGCACACTTACTATGTTTTCTAAGTGTTGTAAATATTTGGAGATAAATTTAGCTGACAAAACCAATAAGTCCTTGGAAAGAAATAAAAATAACATGAATAAAAAACAGTTGCATGTTAATAGAAAAGTATGTGTGTGAGTGAATTTTATAACAGGTCAGATAATAATTTCTTTAGAATTGTCCATTTTGTTAAAAACTCCAGGTGGCTGTCGATTTTCTAAAATACTTCTTTGAAACCTTTGACCTTTGAATTTTCCTACTTGATATTGGAGATGCATTCTATAATGATGAAATATTAAATTTCCTTTGGGATCAGTTGATTCTAAAATAATTCTCTTTGTTATCCCACCTCCAAATATGTCCCAGAATATAACTATCTAATTTCTCTAATCATTCCTCTCTCCTTGAAAACAGTAGTAAGGTGTTCTATTTGGTTTTATCAAGGATCTTGTGATAGACAGTTGTTGACAATACCCAATCAAGTATGAGTAAAATATGCCAATGATATTGCATTACATGCTAAAATTCTTATATTTTGAGAGACAGTTAACACAAGGAGAGAAGCAAATATTTCCCAGTAAGATGAATGAAGACTGCTTTCTTCACAAGAAAAAGAAACAAAAACAAAAACAAAAAAGTACATGCAAAGAGCATTCAGTATTTGTTAACCAGCTCATCTAGTCAATGTTATTGTGATTGTGTTGGGATGCTACTAATTTTGATAGGTAATGACATTTGTATATATTTCTATCTTTTTATGTTTTTCACTCGATGGAATACGATTAGTCAGTGTTCTTTTTGTTCCTTTCCCATTCAGAAACATGCATATTTATAAAATTCTTAATGTCTATGAGGAATGAGTCAATAGCTGTCTATTTCAGGTGCCCCTGAAGAGCTGAGTATTTATGGAATAGCCTACTACCAACACCCCCACCTCCTAGTGATTATATAATAAAATGAATACCAGCAATTATCTAGAGTTAGTGGATTTACTGTCAGTATTTCCCCCTCAAATTAATAAAATTGGCAGTTGTACTTGGAATATAATCACCTACAGTTTTAATCATTACTACATCCATGTAATATTTTGGGAGGCTTCTTTTCTGATGAGAGCAAAGATCTGCATAACCCCACTTGCAAAGTTAATCCAGGGTGGAAAGGATTGTAGCTATCAAAATCTTGGGAAAAGATAGGTTCTATGTATGTAGAGTTATTTTATAGCCCATTTTAGTCTAGATCAATAACATCTATCAACTTGAGGCCATGACATGATTTTATATTTTTTCATTGGCTCTGCAAATTTATACACTACTCAGAGATCAGCGGAGTACTTATAGCATGTTAATGGGTATTTTTATCAAAGAACTCTTATCAGTACTTGAGCGCACAGGTAGAACTGATGGCTTGGATTGCAGTGAGTTTCTAAGGTTTGCAAAATGAAGAGCTGGAGCCCTTTTTAAGCTGCTCATATTTAGAAGATAGAGATACCTGAGACAAATTCAAAGCCAAGATTACCTGGCAATTGGTTTGGGTATCGGCCAGAAGAGATTGCTTTTAGTATATTAAGTCCCAAAATATGTCATTGACTGTCCTTCTCATAATCACTTTCCCCAGCTCTCTGCTGGGATGACCTAGCTTTTAGGAAGCGATTGATGATTATAACCTGGTTGAAAGCATAGCCAGATGGGAACCTGTGCCATTATGTAATAGAGGTCAAGAGTAAATAGTAGTCATTGCCACATCAGTTTATTTTCCTGAAAACCTCCATAATGATGTTTTAGTAAGAAACTCCTAATGTTGAGAGAGGCCTCTTTCTCATTGTGTGTCATTGGAAGCTTATAGACTTACTTTCTTATTTATAACTAAGGTTTTTTTTTTGTTGTTTGTTTTTTAGTCTATACAGTACTGTAAAGGTGGCCCTTATATGAAGAATATGTACAAGGTATTGCTAAAAATGTGAAAATTAGAATGGAATCAAATAATGATGTTAAACAACAGTTTAGTGACCCTCTGCTCCTGCTCTGTAATATGCTCTGGTCAATACCTTTTTCTGTGTCAATGGGAACTCATTAAATGTAAATTCTGCAGACTAACTGAGCCTTGCCATATTAGTGCTTGCCAAAGCTTGACATTTTTAATACATTAATAATATGTCTGTAATGTAATGGAAAACTATTAATCACAACTGGTTATATGCCAGAAATTTAAGCTATAATTGGCTGTTTTTTGTCAAAAATGTCTGTCGCACAGTCCTGCAACTGCCTAGTATTCAAATATCTTGCACTCCTCTGCATTTTTCCTTGTCAGTTCTCTAAACTCAATCAATGGTGTAGTCCATAATTCTGTGTAATAACCATCATTATAGCTCTGGTATATGTTAATGATACTTTGTTTATTGGGATGGTTGTTGAGAGGAAATAGTAACAGGTTCATATACTTTTCCTTGTGTATACAATTTTGGATACACATACTTATTATATGTGTATAATATATAAATATACACGTTTGGTCATCTTTTATTTTGTGGTTATAGTAAAGCAAAATGTGGATGGAAACAGTTACCAGGAATAAATGAATTAGGTAGATAATATTTACTGATTAAAAACATGAAGATTAATGTCAGGGGACATTCAAATAATACCTAGGGTCATATTTTAAAAATTAACTTGAAGAGCCACTCAGTGCACATGTAGTTCAAATTCAGATAGTACATTTCTGGTTACAAGATTACATTCTTCATAGAGAAGTTGTTGTGTATTAGAATCCTGGAACTTAAGTCAGTCATTTCTGGGCTAGTTAGTTTTACAGTGTTTCAGTTCCTCCACTTTCATTAAAGTGTCCATTCTTGTTATATAAGGTAGTAACCACAGTTAAAATGTGCATCTAGAAAATGTAAACTTGTATTATTTTAACACATTTTTGTATTATTAGTTTTCAAATTGCTGAGTGTTTCCAAAAATATCAGTTGACATGACTAAAGAATCTGAAAAAAGGACAGAAGGCTGTAGTAGCCACAACACATGCTTCTATGATTTTTTTTTCCTTCTTAGTTTAAGATTTCAAAATATGCTCAGCACTATATTGTCTTAGATGTTACAAGGGGGAGGCAGATCCACATCCATAGTTTAAACATATTTAGACAAACTGCTAATTATTGCTTCATAGGAACTCAAATATTCAACACTTTTCCTAATAGAAAATATCACAAATTGCAGCTGTATGATAACATTTTATGAATTGAATATAATGAAAATTACACTTGCATCCATAAAGCAATTATTATAAATTACTTTGCTATGGAAACACAATCCAACCATCTGTTGGCATTTCATAGTCTCTGTAGTTTAGTTCATTTTAGGATGGCACATTATTAAGATATAGTGGATTCCCTTTACAAAAGTGACTGAAGGACATGAACTTTCATATTTAAACTGTTGAATGTGAATTGAAGGGACTATAATGGCATTTCCCAAAACTGGGACTTTTTTTTTTTTTTTGGTTATTTTCAGTTACTTAAAATTTAGCCAATTATTGGTATTGTGACTATATGAATCAATTCATTAAATAGTTTTCAAATACTATTGCTTATTTAAATTTGGACAGTTATCTCTAAAAGAAGTTGAAAGCCAAACTCATCAATGGCTTACGTAGTTGTGTAGGCTATATTATCAGTTAACCAAAGGACTTTCAGCAGTAATTTTTATTTTCTCTTAGAATTAGTGCCATATTATTCTGCTTCATGGCCTGTTAACTCAACCTCAGCTATTTTTATATGTGCATTTTAAATTGTGCGTTTTACTACAGAGCTTTTAGTTTTAAAGCAGCATATAATATTCGCCTTTGGGACAAATTCTCTTCTGTTACAGAAAGTAACTGCAATTGCAATGTAATGGCTATAAAAAAGATGTAAGAAAATAGAAAATTCTTATGAAAGGAAAATTTCCTCCTTTGGTTTCCTTATTGAATATTTTTCCAGAGAGCCAAGTTATCTTTATCACTAAATGCAACTAAACAAAAGATTCTGGATTCTTTTTTTTTTTTTAAGTATTTTTTCCCTTCTGTTGCCTTTGTTGTTTTATTTTTGTAGTTATTATTGATGTCATTGTTGTTGGATAGGACAGAGAGAAATGGAGAGAGGAGGGGAAGACAGAGAGGGGGAGAGAAAGATACACACCTGCAGACTAGCTTCACTGCTTGTGAAGCAACTCCCCTGCTGGTAGGGAGCCAGGGGCTTGAACTAGGATCCTTACGCAGGTCTTTGTGCTGCTTTGTGCCACGTGAGCTTAACCCTCTGTACTACTGCCAGATTCTGAATAGTTTCATATAATGAGCAAACCCAAAGAGACAGGCTATGCTAACAATGTTGGTTTTCATTCCAACTAACAAAAGTTGACAAAATGTTCAAGAAATTTGGGGATTTTTAGGGTGTCTTTGCCTGGAGACAAAAGGCATACAAGTAGTTGTCACTTCTTTCTTTGTCATTGTTATAGAAGCAGTCATTTCCCCCATTGTTCTCTTGGAAGATTCTCTAGAACCTCAACATATGACAGATGTTTAAATCTAGTTTCTTGCTCTTAGTTTTGTCAGGATAGAAACACAATTTTTGAAGCAAAAACCTGTAACTCACCTGGAACACACATATCTGTCTTTGTTATGGAAGAGTTAAATCCTTTATATCGAAATGTTCTCCAATGTGAATGATTTCTGTGCTTTGCTCATCCTAGCAAAGCAGCTGAATAAAGGTTATCCATATTACACCAGTTTGCTTTTTATTGCATCAAACTTCCCAAATGTCAACATAACATACATTTTGTAACATACATTGATTCTGGGATAATAACTTTTACTCTTATTGTTTCTTAAAGGATGTTGGCGCCAGAAGAAAAGAATGATTGATGTGAAACAGATACCAGGCTACAAATACTCCTCCTTTCGCTTCAGATTCTGATATCTCACTGCTTCTGGGCATCCCTCGTGAGTGAGCTGTGAACATCAAGGATTGCCCAGGGTTATCTATCGGATGTACAACGAGACAGTTTTCACTTTGCTAAATCATTATCTGCTTCTGGACACTTTCTACAAAAGCAGACTAGACTCTAGTCTGATAGATATGTACTAGGACAACAAAAAAGCTTCAAATTGTCCTTAATGCCTAACACACAAGTATGTTAGGCCTCCACCAAAATCTTCAATATACCTGAACACCAAAATATACAATAAATATCCTCACCCTTCTCTTTTAGTGCTAGAATCTGCTTAGAGGTCACATCCTCGTTTTCTTTTTTTTTAAATACAAACATACCTATGTATGGACATATATATCGATATATAAAATAGACATAGATCGCAGATAAGCAAATCCTGCGTTCATTACCACGAAGATTGCAAGAATTTAGAGATGTATTTGTCAAGATTCCTGTCAATCCATGCCCTCTGGGTTACAGTGTCCTCAGTGATGCAGCCCTACCCTCTGGTATGGGGACATTATGACGTGTGTAAGACTCAGATTTACACAGAAGAAGGGAAAGTTTGGGATTACATGGCCTGTCAGCCGGAATCCACAGACATGACAAAATACCTGAAAGTGAAACTGGATCCTCCAGACATCACCTGTGGAGACCCTCCTGAGACGTTCTGTGCAATGGTGAGGCAGCCCCTTTGAGTAGTTCACATTAAGTGGGGGCATGTCATATATACATACAAATGTCATGAGTGTGGAAACTGAGTTCATGAGGTAAACTGCATCTGCAGGTGGAAGATTGGTGCTAACAGGTTAGCTTCATTCTAACTGTATGCTTGCATGATCTGGAATTACAATTTGCATAGTGTGACTGATACTCTGAAATTTGTCTTTTGCTTTTATGCAAGCCAAAGGTTTTCTTTGAGACCGGGACATTGTATATACTATATAAAAAAGAAAGTCCAACTGAAGGTTGAATTTCAGATTGCAGTTGAGGGGGAATATCATGAAGTCATATGTGTTATGGTAAGGATAAAATCCAGTGCAAAGCAATTTTTAAAACACAAGAGTTTTCTACTTGTGTATAAGGTCTATCCCACATTCAGTAGTTTAAGTCTAGGTGACATATTTGTGGTTTTCCTCATCAGGAAATTGCTGTTATTTTGCAGTCCTCAGTTAGGGTACTTATGAGAAGAGAGATAGAGGAGAGACTAACTAAAGCCTCATGAAAAACTTTTTCAGAAGAATTTTGTCAGCTTAAACAGCACTTTTTCCCCCCAAGAATTGTTATTTTCTATGGATATTTGATGAGTGCTGGAATGTTGAAAGTGTATTCTCTGAAAAGTAATCAAGTGGGGTGTGTAAATTCAAAAACTGTTTTTTTTATGAACATAGTTATAGAACTCAGTGTCTTTATAGTGTAAATGCGTCTTTTTTTGGGTGAGAAGTTCAGTGCTAGTTGAAAAGGTAAAATTGAGGTGACATTGAATTTTCATAAGGGTATTTATTGCTGAAAATATACCTAGATGACGTAAGTAAAAAGTTTGGAGATTGAAATAATGTAAATCAGTGTCCTAAGTTAAGAGTGTATTTATTTGGTTTCTGTCATTTTTTTTTTCTAATTATAGATGGTCTTTATTTGTGATCCCATTTTTTCCACATAGCAGATATATTTGTGTGGCAAATTTTAATAGTATTCTTACCTGACTTTACTATCTTGAACCAGGCCTGGCATTTTCAGAATAGTGAAACTATTCATCAAAGTAGCATCTGTTCACTGTCCCCAGTGAGTTAAATTAGCATAAGATCATCTTAGACCTAACACTGTAGAAAAGCTTTTGTAACAGGAAACAGTTTTGAGCAATAAAGAGTGTTTTCACCTAAAAGTTAAGGGCTTGCCATTTTTCAGAAGTGCCTTTGGGGACTGGTTTGAATTATAGTCTAAACCTGATTTTGTGGAGAGTGAGAAAAAGAGCTTGGCTATTAGGTGTCACTATGACTAAAGTGCCCTGAAAGACTAAATATTTCAAGGAGAGGACCAGTCTCTCTGGGAAACAGGTATATGCTTTGCAGAGAAGTTGCATTTTAGAAATCAGAGGCTTCCAGGAAAGGAGTTTATTCAGACACATTAGCAAAACCATAATAAATCAGTAAAAAAGCAAGGGCATTTGTTGGTTTTCTGTAAGGTCTTCGATAATCTCGTATGAAAGTTCAGTGCTAAGTTCTCTTTGCAAATCTGGGGTAAAAACTGCTGTTCAGGTGATAGGTTGTATGCACTCTTATGCTCATTACAGCAGAGGATAAGCTCTGGGCCAACACTCCATGTTATTAAGAACACTCTAGCTTGTGTCTAGTTTGCGTGACACTTGTAACAATATGCCTCTTCTAGCATTGTTGAATAATTTAAAGATCTAAGTAAAATGGCATATATCCTTTCTCAGAGTGTCATTTGCACTTGTTTTGACTTACATAAGCCCTGCTTGATGTGTTCAACTTGTGATTTGGATGTGCAGCTTCCCTGAGCTCAGTCTCTGGTACAAGAATGCTTGCTCAGCCCATCATGTTAAAGCATTTCCTTGTCTTCAGGATGCCTTTCTCCCATCATGAATGTGAAAGGGCACAGTGTGGAACTTCTCATGTTTAAAATTGACTGTTCTTATTTTATTTTATTTTTGATATTCATTTATTTCCTTTTGTTCTCCTTGTTGTTTTATTGTGTAATTATTGCTATTGATGCCATTCTTGGATAGGACAGAGAGAAATGGAGAGAGGAGGGGAAGACAGAGAGGGGGAGAAAAAGATAGACACCTGCAGACCTGCTTCACCATCTGAGAAGCAACTCCCCTGCAGATGGGGAGCTGGGGGCTCGATCGGGATCCTTACACCAGTCCTTGCACTTTGCAACACGTGCGCTTAACCCACTGCGTTACTGCCCGACTCCCTCAAATTGACTGTTCTAAAGTCAACAAGCGAATTATTTTACCAGGCCACTGACCAAATGATGCTAGACACCAAAAGAAAAAAATTATTAAAAAGATAACCCTTAGTTTTCTCAATTGCAGTAACATATGTATTTTATATATTTGTGAGATATTTATGTATTTATTTAAAAACGGAGACATTGACAAAACCGTAGGAGGGGTACAACTCCACACAATTCCCACCACCCGATCTCCATATCCCATCCCCTCCCCTGATAGCTTTCCCATTCTCTATCCCTCTGGAAGCATGGACCCAAGGTCATTGTGGGTTGCAGAAGGTGGAAGGTCTGGCTTCTGTAATTGCTTCCCCACTGAACATGGGCGTTGACTGGTCAATTGATCCATACTCCCAGTCTGCCTCTCTCTTTCCCTAGTAGGGTGGGTCTTTGGGGAAGTGGAGCTCTAGGACATATTGGTGGGGTCGTCTGTCCAGGGAAGTCTGGTCAGCATCATGCTGGCATCTGGAACCTGATGGCTGAAGAGAGAGTTAACATACAAAGCCAAATAAATTGTTGAACGGTTATGGACCTAAAGGCTGGAATAGTGCAGATGAATGTTGGGGGTTACTCAGTGCAGACTATTGTGTACTTCTGCTTTCAGGTATAAATTTTGCCCTAGTTTATGAATATGTGTGAACATAGGCTCTTATTTCATGTGACCTGGTCTATATATAGGTTTTGGGACTTTGTTAGGAAGTCAACTGCCTTGAATGGAATTAGAGAATACTGTGAAAGGAAAGGTCTCGCCTGAGTAATGAAGCTGAAGGGTTGTCATTCCACTCCTGAAGTCTCTGGCCACAGTCTGAAGTGAAGCATGCTGAGGTAGCACTCTTTGCGTTGATTAGGTTGGGATCAGAGGATGCAATATTATTTGATATGAATTTAGAGAAGCATGCAGGAAAGTGCGCTCCACCCTAAGGTTCCAGGAGTGGGGGAAATATAGGCTCTATAGTGGAAATGTGAGGTTCCTGCTGTCTTAGGGTTCAAGAAGACAATGGATAGTTATTGTTATCATCACATTATTTGGTAATTGAGTTAACTTTGAAAAGTCCCTTTGTTAGGATTTGTTGTATAATACCCAGCATCTTGTATATAGCGGTGCCACCGGTTGCTTCTGTTCTCCCTGGTCTAGGCTTTTGAAAGCATCAACATATCAAAGACTCAGCCTATGTATTAAAAAGACTCAGTCTGTGCTTTAAAAAGTTTGAGACATACAATCAATTTTTCCTATAGGGGTCTTTTAAAAGCATGTCTATTAGTATGGTGTAGATTTCCAACAACCCTAGTAGGTTTAAGCTTACCAATGAGTAGAACTGCTCTCCATAGCAGAGAATATGGTTTGTGAGAAGGTATCTGACAATGCTTAAATTGGGCTCCTTAGTATGCATATGATTGGCATATTAGATTTAATAATCTATCCTTTAAATGCAATATATATATATATATTTAATGATAATGTGCCAGTCTAGTAACACTTTTCCCCTGCAGTTTTGGATTTTCCATAAAACTCCTTAGTGTAAGGGTTCCTGACATAAGGCTGTAAAGCTGTCTCAAGAGGCTGTCATATCAGACCTGTTTAGGTGCTCTTTAGCCCAAGGTCTAATGGGCATAAAGTCATTTGTGTTGTGACTTTCACGTTTGGCCCTCCTTGACACACATATTTATACCTGCTTCCTCAGAGTCGTTATGGCCTATTACATCAGGGGAGCTGCCACATAAGCACACTCACTACTTAGCTCTTATATGTAAATGTTTGCTGCAGAATGGTTTCAGTAATCACCTGCTCAGTGAGTGACACCCTTATTAGCTGTGCCTAGCAATTCAGCACTGAAGGGACATTTGGTCAGAGAAATACCCTGTACTTTCCATACCCAATTTATTTTATATAAAGTTGAAGTTCACTGGCAGTGCACTGAGTCTGGGCTGCTGCTTTTTGCATTTACCCCATCATTTGTGGCCAGTGATTATCCATGAATACTGAACTTACATTTTAGATTGAAATTTCAGGAAACGGTACTACATAATTATGTGTAAAAATAGATCTCACTTGTTAACCTGTGTTAGGGCCTACTAAATCGTTCTTTAGTGCCCAGTGGTTATACACTGTTGTGTACTAGTCATACTAGCTTTGAAAACTCTAGCTTCATGGGAGAATTTTTACCATTTCTACATAAGATAGTAGAATAGGATGAAAGTACATATAGATAACACACATAAATATTGACACATAAATCATGTATCCTGAGAGCAAGTATTTTCACTTTAATTTAACAGAATTGATTTCACTTGTTGATGACTTACACAGTATCTCTTTTTATTATTATTAGGGTGGAGAAAATCTGAAGGGTACAAGGGATTAGCCATATACTGTAGGCTGGGATAGCATGTTGAAAGAGTTCATGGCCTCCTTTCAGTTATATAGAAGTTTTAGTCAGCACAGTTTTGTCAGAAAACACATATCAAATGACTGACTGCAGTTTGTTTCAGTCTGCATAAAACACAAAAACATGAATTGAACCTGCATGTAAAACTTAAGTGACAACACAAAGCTGTAACTTGTTCTTTGTGTTGAGACAAACTTAGCTGTCATATTTCTATGTCACACCCCAATGGCTTAAAAATGGCAAAATTATCTGCAATTATATCCAGCCTGCAGCTAAGTTTCTGAATAAGTTAAACAGAAGCCTTGAAAAGAAGCCTACAGACGGACGAAGTCATGTGTGTTTGAACAATTTATGGTGCAGAAGTGCTGATGACTGTAGAAATGTGAGCCCTTGAGTGCTGCTATGGATTTCAGAGCCAATCAAAACTGAATTAGGAAACAAAGATTATTAAAAAGTCTTCTGTGCATGCAATTTTGGCATAATATTATGAGGTGGACATTAAATGCTTTCCTTGGAGACTTTTGGCATCATTAATGCAGCATGCCTTTAATTACAAGTAGAGTCATATTACTAAAAAAAAATAGTTAAAGTATTCAGAGGTGTAGTTAACAATACCTTCATTATGTTTACTGAAATAATTAAAAGAAAGGGTATAATTTTTCTAAATAAAATGTCAGAATTCGAAGTGAAAATAGATTTTTTTTTTTAGAAAATTTACTAATGTGTGCCTACACTGTTTTATTTCTGTTTTTTTTTTAATTTAATTTTTATTTATAAAAAGGAAACATTGACTAAACCATAGGATAATAGGGGTACAACTTCACACAATTCCCACCATCAGAACTCTGTATCTATCCCCTCCCCTGATAGTTTTCCTATTCTTTAACCCTCTGGGAGTATGGGCCTAGATCATTGTGGGATGCAGAAGGTGGAAGGTCTGGCTTCTGTAATTGCTTCCCCGCTGAACATGGACTTTGACAGGTCGACTCATACTCTCAGCCTGTCTTTCTCTTTCCCTAGTGGGGAAGAGATCTGGGGAAATGGAGCTCCAGGACACATTGGTGAGGTTGTCTCTCCAGGGAAGTCTGGTTGGCATCATGCTAACATCTGGAACCTGGTGGTTGAAAATAGAGTTAACATACAAAGCCAAACAAATTGTTGATCAATCATGGACCTAAAGGCTGGAATAGTGCAGATGAAGAGTTGGGGGGAATCCTCCATTTTGTAGATAGCTAGTAGGCATATTTTAGTTATATTCCAAATGGCCTGTGACTATACTAGTGGTTGTTTTTTTCATTTGTTTGTTTTTTTGTTTTTTTGCTTGAGCTTGAAATCTGATATGCCAGTGGATCCTAATTATTGTCTGGGGAGGTGATGTCATGGCTGGCAGAAGGACCAGGAAGCTGGATCAGGGAAGAGAGTAGCTTCCAAATATAGGAAAGATGTATAAATATTGTTGACTGTAAACCCCATCAATTTGATATGACCTCTGCATCCCTGTAGATCTGAGCTCACATTCTGTGGTCATAAGTTGTAACATTCCAAGCTGCCCCAATATCAGGACCCATCTTCCTCAGGTGTAGCATAGAGTATATTGTCTAGCCTCCCTTCGGAGGATGGAACATTCTCTACCATTCATCCAAGTTGAGGGTAAGGTCCATGGGGGCCCAAAAATGGGTCTGTTGTATTTTTCCTCATAGGAATGACCAATAACAATGGAGAGAGGGTTTTATTTGAGGTTTAGCTCATTATGTCTGTTTAGGAATCTCAGGATCCCTGAAGAGGGCCCTAGCTGATGGGGTGACCTAATAGTGACTAAAGAGTCATTGTTAAACGCCGGGCTAGCTTCGTGGGCGGGAGACAGAAAACCAGGGACTCATGGCTAAGCTGGGAAGCAGTGCAATGTTTATTGAGAAAAGAATCTGCATTTATAGTTTCCAGGAAGGAAGTGGTAGGGTGGAAAACAAGATGTGACTAGGAGGGGGGGTGGAGCAAAAAGAGTGCAAATCAGTGGGGATTAAACCAGTGCCCTGCAGACAGGGCGGGTCTCAGACAAAACAATGATTATGTAAATAGACCAACAGTTAAAGTATGCCAGTCTCTTGTCCTTATTCAGCTTTTTCAGTCCTTGCTTTGATAAGGTTGGCTTTGGAGTAAGTGAGAGAACTGTAATAGGAAGTAGGCGAGGAGGGTAGGGTATCTAAGTCTAAGGAAACACCATTTCATTATGAACTTGATACTGACTCACTACAGACTATTGTGTATTTTTGTTTTCAGATATATATATTGCTCTAATTTATGGATACATGTGAACATATGCTCTATCTTACAGGGCCTGTTCTATATCTAGGTTTTGGGATTTTGTTAGGAAGTGAACCTCCTGGAATGGAATTTGCGAATACTATGAAAGGAAAGGTCTCACCTGAGTAATGAGGGTGAAGGCTTGACATTCCATGCCTGATATCTCTGGACACAGTCTGAAGTGAAGCATGCTGAGGTGGTAGTCATTTCATTGATTAGGTTTGGATTGATGGATAGAATATCACTTATCATTTGGTATGACTTGAGAGAAGCATGCAGGAAAGTGAGCCCCCACCCTAGAGGTTCCAAAACTGGGGGAAATATATGCTCTAAAGAGGAAGTGGGAGGATCCAGCTGTCTCAGGGTTTAAGAAGACAATGGATAGATACTACTATAATCACATTATTTGGTTATTGGGTTAACTTTGAAATATCCCTTTGTTAGGATTTGCTGTATCATACACAACATCACCATAATTTATGTCCTTTGACATTATTTGCATATAGCCGTGCTACTGGTTGCTTCTGTTCTCCCTGGTCTAAGTTTTTAAGAGAGTCAACATATCAAAGACTCAGTCTATGTATTAAAAAGACTCAGTCTGTGATTTAAAGTTTGAAACATTCAATCAATTTTCCCCTCTCATATTAATTAAATAGTGATTTATATGACTACAAATTGATAGGAGTGTACATAAGCACCATTCCTACCACCAAAAGATTGTGTGTGTCCTCCCACCCCCACCCGTGAAGCTGAGCATCCACCCTCACCCTCAACCCAGGGTTTTCACTTTGGTGCCCTACTCCCTGCTTTGAGTTTCCCTTTCTGTTATTCTTTCTCAACTTCCATTTATGAATGGGATCATCCCATACTTATCTTTGTCTTTCCGACTTAGCTCACTTAACATAATTCCTTCTAGCTCCATCCAGGATAGGTCAGAGAAGATGGATTCATTGTTCTTAACAGCTGTATAGTATTCAATTTTGTATATATACCATAACTTTCTCAGCCACTCATCTGTTGTTGGGCACCTGGATTTTAGCTATTAAAAATTGTGCATGTTGGGCGCCAGGTTTTAGCTATTACGAATTGTGCATGCCTACACTCTTGATAGGCATTTACGCAAACCCCTTTAGCAGGTATATTAATGATAATTTCATTTTCCGCTATTTCTCAATGGACAATTAAGGAAGAAAAACTTTAATTTTTTTATGTCTTATGGATAGCAATATTTCTTTATGTTCAGATTTAATTTATAAAAGTAGGAAAAAAGAAACACCTTTATGTTCTATGACTTTAAAGGGACCCTGGTAGGATGAATGAGTGAAAATTGATGCATATTCTCAAGACTGTCTATAACTTAAATTTCTGATTTTAAATTGGGTCCAGCTGCCATTCTGTGGTTACCTGGTAGCCTTTGAGAAACTAATTTGACTAACTCAGTGGTAATGCATTAGTACAAAAGCTCTAAAACCTGGAAATGACACTGACTTGTGTAATAATTGAATAATCTTAAGAACACATGGTGTTCACATGAAACATAATTCAATAAGTGAAGTTTTAATAACAATGACATATTTCATTTGAACTTATGTGTCTCTTCAGTATACCTGAGTGGAATTTTTAAAAACCTCCAATTTATTTATTATTAACACTTCATTGTTATTTCTTCATTATTTAGACTTACGTCTTAGAAGAGCTTAATTCATGTTAGCAAGGAATTAAGTTCTGTGGAGATCAGTCTTTCTGATGTCTCACCATATAAAGCGTTTCCTTGTTTTTAGGAACACCTGCAGGTGTTCTGCATTATCTGTTGTAGCAAATCTAAAATGCCTGATTTAAGTCTGGGTGTATGCAACTCTGTTTCCCATTAGGTGTGTGGGCATCTCCGGAGGACTTCAGTCTAACAGTTGTATAGAAAGGGGATTACTAGACTTGAGTTGTAGCTGTTAGGCATAATATGCATGATGTATGGGGAGAGGTCTTGGGAGACAGCTGATAAATGTTATGGTGGAGTTAAAAACAAAAACTGCCCCACACCATGGTTATCACTGGGGCTTTGTGCTAGCATTATGATTCCACAGCTCCTAGTGGCCATTTTTGTTTTCCCCATTTTGTTCAATAGGACAGAGGAACTGGGTAGAAGGGAGGTAGAGAGGGAGAGAGAAAGACATCTGCAGACCTGCTTCACTGCTTGTGAAGCTTCCTTGCTGCAGGTGGGGAAAGGGGGCTTGAACCCAAGTCGTTGAGAGTCGTCCTTGCACATAGTACTTTGTGTGCTTGACCGGGTGCGCCCCCACCCTGCCTTGCCCACCTAAAAATTATTTAAAACTATTTTATGTCAATCGTTGTTCCCAGATTGTTCTTTATGTGCCTTTGTCTCTGTTGAAGACAGAATGTATCATGATTATTATGTTGAAGATAGTGTATCATGATTATTCTCGACTATGTATGAGGAATTAAGTAAACAGAGAACATAGCCCATGAAATCTCTAGTTTGGTGGTGAGCAGCTATGCCAAAGAACAATTGTTCTCTGCTTCCAAAAGAAGTAAGGCAGTCCTAAGCAAAATTAACACAAGGTGGTATGTACCTGGTAGACTGAGGAAGTAGTAGATCTACTATTTTGCACGGTAATACATATTATTAATTTATACTTCTGTGTACACATATACATCTGTATACTGGCTCTGACTCTAGCTGCATCACTATTTTTTCAATGAGATGATGTGTCTGAGAGCCTATCATGCTGTCTAGTGCAGAGAGCAAACACTGCAGAGTTTACATTATTTGCTTTTATGTTACATTGCATTTATGAGACTTCTAGGTGACAAAACAATCCTTGCTTTTAACTGATTACTTGATCGCCTATAGTATTTGCATTTCTAAAATATTTTCTATGTTTTTTAGAGTTTTTATCATGAATAACATTGTCTTTTTTTCTCTATGAATTCTTGGGGGAACATTCATATTAGATATTTATAACTTCATGTTTATATTTAACTCAGTACTTGAAAGACTCTATTTTCAACTATCTGTTTATTTCTCAGACATAGCTGGATTATTGAGTATACTCAAGAGCTCCTGGACATGAAGTCTTAACTTTGTATAAGGGAGAGAAATATAAGTAAGCTTCATTTAAGCAGCAGTCATTCATATGCTGAGTTTGAATCTATAGTCTTTAGATTCAGTTCTGATCTTAAAAGCACCCATGCAGGATTATTTTCAATGTATTATTTGATAAATCCTTTGGATGTAATTTTTTTTTCAAATAGAAAGTTTTAAAAAGAAAAGTCTAATATAGTGTCCAAATAATTTCTTCTGTACTTCTTACATCCCCTTCCTTAAATAGAACTTATGTTTTATTTTATAGAGTTGTGTTCATATTACATATAGTCTTCCTCTTTTGGGAGGCATCATTACGACGTGGCATATGTGTGTTTTTGTATCTCTGGACTGACTTTGTTCATTCATATGGAGTGAAGCAGACAGGCAGAGTTAAGCTACCTCTAATATCACCGTCTCACAGTTCCCACCTGGCGTGCCAGTTCTTGAATTTAGGCTGTATGTATTATTCCTTTGCCTCCTAGTCCTAGATCCTCTGTATCCTGGTCTTGATATTTTCAAAACACTTTTATTATTTACTACTGCTTTTAGCATTTACTTATGTTACTAGATAGCAAATAATAGTTGCATCACTGTAAGTGTTCTGTGTATATACACTCATTTCCCCCCAATCTTGACATGATACTATTTCTGTTTTTTTCTTCCATTCAATTGCAAATTTTGTGAGGAGTGTAATAGTATACTCTTTATTGCTAATGCCATGTACTGGTCCTTCCATGTTAAAAACATAACTTTTGGGGATGTTAAGTGCATCTGATTGTGTTTAGTTGAGGTTAAAATGTAGGGCTATATCCTTGCATTCTCAAGAATAGAGTAATGATTGAATGAAATGGATAGTCTACAGTGATGGGAAAAGAGATATTGCGCTAAAATCAGGTTATGAAAGTTATGGAAGTAGTTGCTGGTCTCTGTTTTCTATCTATTGTGGAAGTAGACGGAAGACAGCTCCTGTCACAAGTAGGGGACAAAGGTCAGGAGACCTCTTTGGGAGCAACTGACAGTGAACAAATTAAACCTTGTAAATTATACCCAGGCTTTCAAACTTGCTTCCAATTGATCTTCAGTGAGAAACACATTTTACATAGGAACTCACTAAACTCACACCCACACACCCAGTGAAAACAGGATTCACAAAACGGTCCTTAGCTTTTCTGTTTTCTGTGGCCTTTATATTTTTCTAAGCATTTCTTTCTCCTCTTTAATGAATAATTGAAATATATTTATTAACATAGCAGTGATTAAACACAGTCACACATTTTAAGTAACATTGTTTTTATTATTTATTACTTATTTTTTATTGTCACCAGGGTTATCCCTGGGGCTTGGAGCCTAACAACATGCTCATAGCTTCATTAGAAATAGCCCCTCCCTTTTTTTCCCTGAAGTTTGATGTCTACTGCAAAATTTAACAGTTGATAATTATCATCAGGTTATGTATAAACAGTGATTTGTTTTTTTTTTACCATCACATGCAACTTTTGATTCATTGCTGCTGTTTTTTGGTTTCATTTCCACCTCCTTGGGAATGATAAAATGAGGAAATTTAATACTCTACCAAGTGATTGTCTTGCAGGAGAAAGAAGAATTCAATGTACGTAATCAGCACAGGTTGTTTAAGAGGATGTTTGCATGATAAAGAACATGAAGTGGTGGGCAGTATTTATCAGAGTTTCCCATTGATAACAGACTACACGGCAGGACTTTGATTTCAATACTTAGAAAGACTAATCTTAGAGCCTTAGAGGGCATACTCATCAATGCATCTGCTATCTGGCTAAAAATAGTGTAGCCTAGCCCTCTCTAAGGTCAGTGCTTTACTAGTGCTTAGCATAGGGTGAAACACACCTGTGAGGATTGTCAGTTTAACGTTATTTAATCTTCCAATCTATGAGCAAGGAATGTTCTTCCATTTCCTTGTGCCATCCTCTATTTCTTTTAACAGTGTCTTATAGTTTTCATTGGAAAGGTCCTTCACTTCCTTTGTTAAATTTATTCTTAGCTATTTAAATTTTTTAGATTTAATTGTAAATGGGATTTCTTCCTTGAGTTCCCTTTCCTTTGGTGCATGTTTTGTATAAAGAAATGGCGCAAATTTATGAATATTGATTTTATAGCTTGCTACTTTACTGAATTTATTGATGATTTCCAGTAGTTTTATTGGCAGAGATTTGTCAGGTCCTCTAGGTATAACAGGGTATCTTTTGCAAATAATGATAATGATAGTATAATAATTTAATAATATAACAATAACCTCATCCTTCTCAATTTGGATTCCTTTGATATCTCTTTTTTTGCCTGAATGCAAAATGCAAGCACTTCTAGAACTATGGTGAATAGAAGTGGTGAGAGTGAACAAGTAGTATTTGTAACTAATTGTTGTCAAGAAGTTACATTGAGTCATGCACTGTACTAAATATTGGACCTTTAAAGTTTTTTGTAATCGAACCATTATCAGTCCTATCATTTATCTTTATTTTAAAGGTGATGTAATTGAGGTACTAGGTCAAGTAACTTGCAACTAAGTAAGTGATAGATACAGTCTGGCATGGATGCCCCAATCTGAAACTATTTCTATAATTTTTCTCCTAATTTTTGTTATGTTATATTTGAAATAACACCATTGTTAAAACCTTTATAAAAATCATGCTTATGATTTGGACTATGAGCTTCATTACTATGATTTTGTTATTTAAAAAGCTCTTTATCTGAAATAACCTCAGAAAATTGGATTCTGTAAACAAAGTATACGAAATGCTGGAGATGCATATTATGTGATGAGTGTCTTCATTTAGGGATAAGAGAACCAATCAACAGTGTTTGTTTTCAGCCCCACTTTATTCTCCATTAACATGTTCATATAAATGGAAATAAGCTGTTAAAAATCATAGAAACCAGAGTACATATTGTATTCTCCATCTAAAATCAGAGTAATAGCTCAGAAACTGTTGGCTAGATAACAAAATCATATTCTTATGGATGGGGTGTTGCAAAAAGTAGTTTGATGTTTCTGATTTTTGTTGTTTGTTTTGCTTTTCTTGCAATATCAGCAATAACTGTTATCCTACAGCCAACTGCTTCCATGCTCTTTCTTTGGATGTCTAGTAGGCATTTTAACTTAAAATGTTTATAATAAGACTCTTGGTTTCTTTCTTTCTTCTTCTCCTCTTCCTCCTCCTCACCCTCCTCCATTTCCTTTTCCTCATCCTCCTCCTTTCCCTCTTCCTCCTTCTCTTTTAGATAGAGATATAGAGGAAGAGCAAAAATGATAGTGGTGGTGGTGATGCTGGTGGCAGACAGTCACAACACTGAATCTTCCTTCTGTGCAGTGGGGCTGGGGCTGGAGCCTGGCTCACACACATGGCAAAGCAGCACAATAACCGAGTGAGCTATTTCATTACCCCTGAACTCTCAATTTCTGTCCCCCAAATCAATTATGCCTCTAGTATTAACATTACCTATAAGCAGCAATATATATATATATATATATACATATATTTAAATTAAGGGGGATCATGTTTTACAGTGCAGTCATGGACACATGTACAATTTCATACTGCATCAGGCTCCCAAAATTTTCTTCCTGCCCTCTCTCTCCTGCCCCAGAGTTTTCCGCTTTGGTGCAAAACACCATGCCTCGTCTATGTTTCACTCTGTGCTCTCTCTCCCCATTCCTATCTGTTAAGTGCTGCTAATCAGTGAGTTCATTTGGTATTCATCCTTCTCTTTTTGACTTATTTCACTCAACTTGATGTCCCCCCCAGTTCCACCTAAGAGGCTGCAAAGGAGATAACTTCATCATTCTTAACAGTTGAGTAGTATTCCACAGATTTTTTTTTTTCCCCCACTCATCTCATGTTGGATATCTGGATTGTTTCTAGGTTCCAGCAGTTGCGCATTATGCTGCTATGAGCATAGGTATGCATAAATCTCTTCTGATATATGCTTTTTTCCCCTTTGGGTTAATCCCTAGGACGGCAATTGCTGCACTGCAGGATAGGCCCGTCTCTAGTGTTCTGATCAGTCTCCAGATTGCTTTCCACAGTGGTTGGACCATTTTCCACTCCACCAGAAAGGCAGAGTGTTCCTTTTTTTCCACATCCTCTCCAGCATTTGTTGTTTCAGCCCATTCTGATGTGTGACATCCTCACAGCTGTAAAGTGGTATCTCATAGTTGTCTTTATTGGCATTTCTCTTATGATTAGTGACATTGAGCATTTTCTCATGTATCTGTTGACTCTCTGAATTTCTTCTTCAGTGAAATTTCTGTTCATATCTTTTCCCCATCTTTTAATGGTGATGTTTGGTTTTTTGATGCTGTTTTATATTTATCTAATTGCTCCAGAAAAACAAATCTAGGAATTCCTCTCTACTGTTATATTCCTCACAACATACCTCTATAAGTCTTGTTAAGGAAACCTTCAAACATGTCTCATATTTGGCCATTTTTTTTAGTCCTCTCTACAGCTATTTACCAGATCATAGTAAGTTTTGTCTCCGCTGAATTACCAAAGCATACCATGATTAGTCTCCCTGATTCCCATCTTTGCCCCATTGTCAAGTGTGCATATATATTTTAATTAATTAATTAACTGATTAATTAATTGGAAACACTGACAAGATCACAAGATAAGAGGGGTACAATTCTGACCACCAGAACTCCATATCCTATCTCCTCCCCGATGGCTTTTCCTTCTAATCTATGTTGCCATACTTTTAAAAAATTTATTTATAAAAGGAAACATTGATAAAACCTCAGGATAATTCCCAACACCAGATCTCGGTATCCTATCCCCTCCACTGATAGCTTTCCTATTCTTTATCCCACTGGGAGTATGGACCCAGGGTCATTATGGAGTGCAGAAGATGGAAGGTCTGGCTTCTGTAATTGCTTCCCCACTGAACATGGGCATTGACAGGTTGATCCATACTCCCAGTCTGTGTCACTCTTTCCCTAGTGGGGCAGAGCTCTGGGGAGGCAGGGCTCCAGAACACATTGGTGAGGTTGTCTGCCCAGGGAAGTCTGGTTAGCTTCATGGTAGCATTTCCATACTTTTTATACCTACTTCTTATTTTCATAAATGATGTAGTTTAGATTTGGGGTTAAATGTTACTTTCTGAATGAACTATTCTATAGTTCGCTTTTTAATTCAACTTTTTAAAGAGATATTCATTTGGTCTGTATGATCTAGTACACTTAAATCAACATGCTATGTATTTTCTTGTAACTTCATTTCTCACTGGTAGGAATTTAATTTTTATTTTTGCATTTATTTATTTTGCAATTACAATCCACTGTACAAGAAAAAACATCTTTGTTCTTGTATCCTTCTGCATATGAATAAGAGTTTATGTTTTATTTTGTTTCATTTTTCTCAAGATATACACCCAGAAGACTGTTGCATTGTAGCATATGAGCATTTCTATCATAATACAGTTTTACCACTTCACATTCCTACCAACAGATTATAAGAATCCTCTTTTGTTAGACCTTGTTTATTGCTATGCTTTCTCTTATGTAATGAAAAAAATTTTTTAAGATGCTGTGTTTCTCCTTTTGTCTTAGTTGTTAGGACACTCATTTAGATTTTATGATCTCTCATAGCAACCATAAATAAACGGGAATTTGCTAAAAATATATATGTGCCATGAAATCTTTCACCTTTATTTTAATTATTTACTAGCAAAT